>NW_026512642.1:107500-125000 GCF_027579735.1 Bombina bombina
ACAAATAATGTCTATATACACATATAAACAAATAAGATGTATATACACATATAAACAAATAAGGTCTATATACATATATAAACAAATAATGTCTATATACACATATAAACAAATAATATCTATATACACATACAAACAATTAAGGTGTATATATACACATATAAACTAATGATGTCTTTATACACATATAAACAAATACTGTCTATATACACATATAAACAAATAATGTCTATATACACATAAAAACAAATAATGTCTATATACACATATAAACAAATAATGTCTATATACACATATAAACAAATAATGTCTATATACACATAAAAACAAATAATGTCTATATACACATATAAACAAATAATGTCTATATACACATATAAACAAATAATGTCTATATACACATATAAACAAATAATGTCTATATACACATATAAACAAATAATGTCTATATACACATGTAAACAATTAAGGTCTATATACACATATAAACAAATAATGTCTATATACACATATATACAAATAATGTCTATATACACATATAAACAAATAATGTCTATATACACATATAAACAAATAATGTCTATATACACATATAAACAAATAATGTCTATATACACATATAAAGTAATAATGTCTATATACACATATAAACAAATAAGGTGTATATACACATATAAACAAATAATGTCTATATACACATAAAAACAAATAATGTCTATATACACATATAAACAAATAATGTCTATATACACATATAAACAAATAATGTCTATATACACATATAAACAAATAATGTCTATATACACATATAAACAAATAATGTCTATATACACATGTAAACAATTAAGGTCTATATACACATATAAACAAATAAGGTCTATATACACATATATACAAATAATGTCTATATACACATATAAACAAATAATGTCTATATACACATATAAACAAATAATGTCTATATACACATATAAACAAATAATGTCTATATACACATATAAACAAATAATGTCTATATACACATATAAACAAATAAGATGTATATACACATATAAACAAATAAGGTCTATATACATATATAAACAAATAATGTCTATATACACATATAAACAAATAATATCTATATACACATACAAACAATTAAGGTGTATATATACACATATAAACTAATGATGTCTTTATACACATATAAACAAATACTGTCTATATACACATATAAACAAATAATGTCTATATACACATAAAAACAAATAATGTCTATATACACATATAAACAAATAATGTCTATATACACATATAAACAAATAATGTCTATATACACATAAAAACAAATAATGTCTATATACACATATAAACAAATAATGTCTATATACACATATAAACAAATAATGTCTATATACACATGTAAACAATTAAGGTGTATATATACACATATAAACTAATGATGTCTTTATACACAAATAAACAAATAATGTCTATATACACATATAAACAAATAATGTCTATATACACATATAAACAAATAATGTCTTTATACACATATAAACAAATAATGTCTATATACACATATAAACAAATAATGTCTATATACACATATAAACAAATAAGGTCTATATACACATATAAACAAATAATGTCTATATACACATATAACAAATAATGTCTATATACACATATTAACAAATAATGTCTATATACACATATAAACAAATAAGGTGTATATATACATATAAACAAATAATGTCTATATACACATATAAAGTAATAATGTCTATATACACATATAAACAAATAAGGTGTATATACACATAAGAAAATAATGTCTATATACACATATAAACAAATAAGGTGTATATACACATAAACAAATAATGTCTATATACACATATAAACAAATAATGTCTATATACACATATAAACAAATAATGTCTATATACACATGTAAACAATTAAGGTGTATATATACACATATAAACTAATGATGTCTTTATACACATATAAACAAATACTGTCTATATACACATATAAACAAATAATGTCTATATACACATATAACAAATAATGTCTATATACACATATTAACAAATAATGTCTATATACACATATAAACAAATAAGGTGTATATATACATATAAACAAATAATGTCTATATACACATATAAACAAATAAGGTGTATATATACATATAAACAAATAATGTCTATATACACATATAAAGTAATAATGTCTATATACACATATAAACAAATAAGGTGTATATACACATATAAACAAATACTGTCTATATACACATATAAACAAATAATGTCTATATACACATATAAACAAATAATGTCTATATACACATATAAACAAATAAGGTCTATATACACATATAAACAAATAAGGTCTATATACACATATAAACAAATAAGGTCTATATACACATATAAACAAATAAGGTGTATATACACATATAAACAAATAAGGTCTATATACACATATAAACAAATAAGGTCTATATACACATATAAACAAATAAGGTCTATATACACATATGAACAAATAATATCTATATACACATACAAACAATTAAGGTGTATATATACACATATAAACAAATAATGTCTATATACACATATAAACAAATAATGTCTATATACACATATAAACAAATAATGTCTATTAACATATAAACAAATAATGTCTATATACACATATAAACAAATAATGTCTATATACACATATAAACAAATAATGTCTATATACACATATAAACAAATAATGTCTATATACACATATAAACAAATAATGTCTATATACACATATAAACAAATAATGTCTATATACACATATAAACAAATAATGTCTATATACACATATAAACAAATAATGTCTATATACACATATAAACAAATAATGTCTATATACACATATAAACAAATAATGTCTATATACACATATAAACAAATAAGGTGTATATACACATAAACAAATAATGTCTATATACACATATAAAGTAATAATGTCTATATACACATATAAACAAATAATGTCTATATACACATATAAACAAATAATGTCTATATACACATATAAACAAATAATGTCTATATACACATATAAACAAATAAGGTCTATATACACATATAAACAAATAAGGTCTATATACACATATAAACAAATAAGGTCTATATACACATATAAACAAATAATGTCTATATACACATATAAACAAATAATGTCTATATACACATATAAACAAATAATGTCTATATACACATATAAACAAATAATGTCTATATACACATATAAACAAATAATGTCTATATACACATATAAACAAATAATGTCTATATACACATATAAACAAATAAGGTCTATATACACATATAAACAAATAAGGTCTATATACACATATAAACAAATAAGGTCTATATACACATATAAACAAATAAGGTGTATATGCACATATAAACAAATAAGGTCTATATACACATATAAACAAATAAGGTCTATATACACATATAAACAAATAAGGTCTATATACACATATAAACAAATAAGGTCTATATACACATATAAACAAATAATGTCTATATACACATATAAACAAATAATGTCTATATACACATATAAACAAATAAGGTCTATATACACATATAAACAAATAATGTCTATATACACATATAAACAAATAATGTCTATATACACATATAAACAAATAATGTCTATATACACATATAAACAAATAAGGTCTATATACACATATAAACAAATAATGTCTATATACACATATAAACAAATAATGGGCCAGGCGCAAAATACATTGCATTCACTGAGGCAGACTTTTGTAAATATTCTTGTACAATGATTTATAATAAATGCAATTAAAGGGACAGTAAACACTGTGGGGTGATACGATGTAGCGAATCATGTCCGCCACACATCGATAAATGCCAACAGATTTATCATTGCACCAGCAATTCTTGTGAACTGCTAGTGCAATGCCGCCCCCTGCAGATTCACAGCCAATCAACCGCTAGCAAGGGGTTTCAATCAACCCGATTGTATTCGATCGGGGCGATTTCTGTCCCCGCCTCAGAGCAGGTGCACACGTTATGGAGCAGTGGTCTTTAGACCGCGGCTTCATAACTTCTGTTTCCGGATACCCTGAAGGCTTGCGCAGAAACACGGGGCATCGAGCTCTGTACGGAGCTTGATAAATTGACCCCTGTGTAATTACAGACATTTCTATTTTGTTGCTATAGAATAACAGATCAGCCAAGTCTTAACCATTTTCTTTTTACTGCAATTGTTTATCAATAGCAAAACTCCACCCATGATTTGCCTTTTTTTGGAGGAGCCAATCTGAGCTTTAATCCACAGACAACAACAAATACATTGTTTTGCAGTTGTTATCTGATGAAGCAAATTGGGGACAGATATGTAGCATGGTTAACCTCGAGCAGTCAGCAGGATGCATTTTAAGTTTTGAGAAATAGAAATTGCTCTATCATTAGAGCTAAATTACATGAAAAGGGAGCAAAATAATTGTTGAATTGTATACATGCACACTCCCAGTCTTATTTTGGCACTCAAAAACATTTCTTTCTACTCATATATCCAGTCACATGTCACACACATACACTCACATTCATTCTCATATCTCACACAATCATACTTACCAACACACTCACGTTTCACACACTTATATGCCCAAATATCTTCACTGCAGACTCACACCAGCACTCTCATTTACACTTAGAAGCACTCTTGCATGCACAGTCAGCGCTCACACGCATATTTCTTATTACACATGACTGAAGACAACTGCTAAATTATTAGTCATTTTCTTCCCTTCTTAAATCACCTTTTACTGTTTTCTGAAAACAAAATCTCTGTAAATGAGAAAAATGATTGTTCATGAAGAAAATGATAATTTACTGTAAGTAATTACAAGCAATTTAGAGCAAACACAGAGCAAAATATTTTAATTGTGAAGCAGGAGATTGTACGCTTTTTATGGTTGCCTATTAGAAGCGGTTAAAAAAATAAATAGAATAAAAACTTGCCGGTAAACAATCAATTATTTGTATAAATAAACATCTGGATGTAGCTTTGTATGAGCTGGTGAAATTAACACCGGATATTCCTGGAAAAGCAAAACCTGCGTCCAATATTACCAGTCGGTTTGATAAATCTAGAGATTTTCTAATATGCCTTGTGCTGCAGGGATTTGAAGATAAATATCTGTACATTTGACAAATACATTATTGCTGGGTGTATTTATTTGATCAAATGTGGATCCTGTGCCCTAAGTTAATGAGTGACACAGCTGTGTATTTTGACATGAAATGATGCACCATACCCATTCATCAAGGCGGGGTATAGATGTCACAGACACAAAGGGCAATTTGCTTAAAACGTATCTCATTTATCAAATACAGTTTGCTAATACGATCCTTGCATTTCTTTTATGTATGCAGTTGGGAAAACGTAAAGGTTTGTTTATCAAATTGCCTTACATCAGATAAATCACAAGAATTGTTCAACATCATAGATCAAACAAAAACAAACCCTGGAAAACAACTGGGAATGTATCACCTGAGGAAGGTAAGCTGGAGAGGCCAAAGTGTTGGAAAAATGAGTCTGTGATTTTATAGCTCTTGGTATAGATGTTGAGACATTTTCTATAGTATTTTTTAGCTTAGTGACATGATGGAGATTTATATTTAGAACAATATTTTAAACAATATAGACAGATGATCAAGGCAATACACAGATACAAATAGGGAGATAAATAATGAATGGGAAAAGGAATAATGGGGAGAGTTAGGGTGAAGAGAGAGTACGAGGAAATATTGAGAGAGGAGAATGAGAGGGAGAAATGGGAAATTAAAGACAACTAGTAAGATTGTTTTAAGGGTACTGGGCCCAGAATTAGGTGATAGTGCAGAAGAGTTTTAGTAAACAAGGTCAGGAAGCAGGAAGGTCAACAGGTACCAGGCGTCATAACAAGAGGGATAATCCAGAAAACTGTTCCAAGGGTCAGTAACCAGGTAATAATTCAAAGGCAGGTGACAATGCAATGGGGAAAGCAAAAGCAGAGTGCATCCAGTCCTCGGTCATAACAGCAACACCAGAAACTTCATTACAGAATAACCATGAACCACAGAGCACATTCACAGGCCTTCTTAACCTTTTTGTAAAACGCTTTGCACAACTCTTGCTACAGGACCACTTTTGTTATTTGCAATTCAGGTTATACAGACTGTATTATCAAAGCAACATACCGAGCTATACTTAGCTCACCATGCTCCTGGAACAGCCCATGGCTCATATACCTTCTCAAACACTGGAGCAGCAGTAGTGCGCTAGGAGACTAACAACATTAACACAGAACAGAAGTGTGATGGGTTGAGGACCCATCCTAGAATACACTATTAGCACTCATGGTAGGCATGTGTGACATGAGATAACTAAATAGAAAATGAACACCAAATGGTTAGAGAGATCTCATTAGGTTTGATAAAACATAACTTTTATTATATACACATAAAATCAGAGTTAAAATTCAGGGATGTGCAAATTAAAAATCAAAAAACTCCTAGAAAGGTAATGAAATATGCAAATTCTTGCCCAAATGTGAAGATAAATAGCAAAAATATGAAGATATGCTTGTTATGGCGATACCTGGGTATTCAATACTCCACGTTCAGAATGAAGATAAACACTCTGTCAGTGGAATAATACCAAATTTCTCCACTACTAGAGATTAATTATAATCCTCAAATTGAAGCAATAACATAGTAGCTCTATAGAGTTACGTTAGTGTAATAATATCTAGTACCATGTGGATTTAGATATAAAAAGTCAGCATAATGAGTTCCATTAGTAACGTGCTGACTTATAATAATATTTGTTTGACGCAGTATCAACCTTAGGAATCTACAATTCTTGTGTATTCCAGAAGTGCTCAGATATTATTATCAGAACCCCTTCTGAATTGTAGATACAATTATAAAATAGTGTAACCATTATACCAGTCAGTGTGTTTGGTGCATACTTAGGTATCTAGTCATCTGCTTAACACATATTGGGTAGAATCACATAGGGTTAATAATAATTATTTGGAATTGGTATCTGATTCATCAGTTGAATTGATTTATAATCTCCAAATGTTATTATATACGTAATGGTTAGAACCACTTTATTCACCACATTAAGTACAATGTTTTTGCAAGTTGTTATTAGCTCTTTATTAAAGAACCACTTCAGCTATTGACAGGGGATTAGTCGCTGGATGGGGACAAGAGTTAGTAGCTATTTAACTTAAATACTTGGTATTGTAGTTGAATTAAATAGTTAGGTGAGATTTGTAAGTAACGTAGGCTGTAATGTGACACCCTATGTAGTATGTCTGTGGTAATACTGCCTCTGTGTTTGAAATTAATGCACATTAGTTGCTGGCAGCTGCATCAAAGTTAATTTCACACACCCGTGTGAAACTCTGCTTATGTTTAGTATATTAAGAGTAACCACATATAGGATGACACTTAGATCATTTACGTGATACAAACCAGCTTAAGGTTAAATAGGTACAATAGTAGGCGTTAGTATCTATGTGGTGAATCGGTAACACTAGATAGAAACAGATGAGGAGTTGTGAGTTAATGTAGCGCAACGTATAAACGCTTCCTTGCACCGATATCTAGATTCAATTCACTCCGTGTAATAACATTAACACAGACCCTCTTCTAAGAGATGCCAGTAGCATTCCTCTTCTAAGAGATGCCAGTAGTGTTCCTCTTCCAAGAGATGACAGTAGCATTCCTCTTCTAAGAGATGCCAGTAGTGTTCCTCTTCCAAGAGATGCCAGTAGCATTCCTCTTCTAAGAGATGCCAGTAGCGTTCCTCTTCCAAGAGATGCCAGTAGCGTTCCTTTTCTAAGAGATGCCAGTAGCGTTCCTCTTCTAAGAGATGCCAGTAGCGTTCCTTTTCTAAGAGATGCCAGTAGCGTTCCTCTTCTAAGAGATGCCAGTAGCGTTCCTCTTCTAAGAGATGCCAGTAGCGTTCCTCTTCTAAGAGATGCCAGTAGCGTTCCTCTTCTAAGAGATGCCAGTAGCATTCCTCTTCTAAGAGATGCCAGTAGCGTTCCTCTTCTAAGAGATGCCTGTAGCGTTCCTCTTCTAAGAGATGCCAGTAGCGTTCCTCTTCTAAGAGATGCCAGTAGCGTTCCTCTTCTAAGAGATGCCAGTAACGTTCCTCTTCTAAGAGATGCCAGTAACGTTCCTCTTCTAAGAGATGCCAGTACCGTTCCTCTTCTAAGAGATGCCAGTACCATTCCTCTTCTAAGAGATGCCAGTAGCGTTCCTCTTCTAAGAGATGCCAGTAGCGTTCCTCTTCTAAGAGATGCCAGTAGCGTTCCTCTTCTAAGAGATGCCAGTAGTGTTCCTCTTCTAAGAGATGCCAGTACCGTTCCTCTTCTAAGAGATGCCAGTACTGTTCCTCTTCTAAGAGATGTCAGTAGCGTTCCTCTTCTAAGAGATGCCAGTACCGTTCCTCTTCTAAGAGATGCCAGTAGCATTCCTCTTCTAAGAGATGCCAGTAGCGTTCCTCTTCTAAGAGATGCCAGTAGTGTTCCTCTTCTAAGAGATGCCAGTACCGTTTCTCTTCTAAGAGATGCCAGTACCGTTCCTCTTCTAAGAGATGCCAGTAGCGTTCCTCTTCTAAGAGATGCCAGTAGCGTTCCTCTTCTAAGAGATGCCAGTAGCGTTCCTCTTCTAAGAGATGTCAGTAGCGTTCCTCTTCTAAGAGATGCCAGTACCGTTCCTCTTCTAAGAGATGCCAGTAGCATTCCTCTTCTAAGAGATGCCAGTAGCGTTCCTCTTCTAAGAGATGCCAGTAGTGTTCCTCTTCTAAGAGATGCCAGTACCGTTCCTCTTCTAAGAGATGCCAGTAGCGTTCCTCTTCTAAGAGATGCCAGTAGCGTTCCTCTTCTAAGAGATGCCAGTAGCGTTCCCAGATGAACACATTGAGACCTCAGACAAATATAAAAAAAGAGAATGTGGGACAGAATGTGAGAGTTTGTTCTTTAAAGGGAACATGGAAAAATTGAATCGTCATGATTCAGATAGAGTACACTATTAAAAAAACAAAACAATTTAACTCTATTACCAAATTTACCTCTTTCTCTTGGTATCATTTATTGAAACGTAGCTATTTTCTATGAAAACATATTGAAGTAGGCTCAGGAGAGTGCACGTGTTTTGAACACCATATGGCAACTCGGGCCTTTTACATCTGTAACACGGTTATGCATGTAGCACTTTCAATGTATGCACACTTTTGAGCCTACCTCAGTATGCTCACATTGACAGGGGCTATATATATAATTAATATAATTATAGGCAATAACTCATGAAAGTTTAATTTTGACTTCTATCTACCATTAACCATGTTGTCTACTGTTTTTACATAAGGATAACTCTGCATCTATTTGTACCCACTTCTCATCATATCCGCAATTGGTGTGTGATACCATTATAATCAATAGAGTATTTTGTATTTATATTTTCACTGTTTAACTCTTAGCGCAGAGAACAAGTTCCACCGTGAAGAATGCCGGCATCACAGAAATACCTTTAAAACATTACAAAACAAATGAATTAAAATGAGAAAAGAAATACCCTTGAGAAAACTGTCCTTTCTAACAAATGTACAAAACATAAAAATAAAATAAAAAATAAATAAAATTGAGAGCCTTGTCAGCTTTGAAATAGTGAGACACTACCATCAGACACGATACTTTACCAGAACAATAAAGTCCATACGCAGTCCACATGGTTGGTGTTAGTGAAGGTGAAATCCTGACCACTCCCTAGGAATGACCTGGAAATCCAAATGGTCAACCTTGTTTATGTCTAGGAGATTTCTGAGACATTTCATGCTTTTTTTCCAGAGAGACTACTTTTCTACAACACAAAAGACACACAAGTATTTTACACTTAAACACATTAACATTAACACTGTTTCAAATGTGTTTCTGAAATTGGTTGATCTAATACAGTTAGATCATTCCCATAACAAATTGAGAAGAAACTTAACAGAAAACCAAAGAACACCCTGTGCAACCCACTCACCAATGCTCCGAGACATATGCACAGATACACATGAGCTTCACAGTGTTAAGTGTGTCTTTAGATTATCCTGTCTTGGAATTTGTAGCAATGACAGAGTGTTTTAGATCTTCATGCATGAGGGGAACTTTAGCTCATACAACCCTTATTCTGTTAAGCTAGCAGCACTGATACATAATAGGTACTGGTGAGTAGACTGTTGTACTTGAAGGGACATGATATTATTATTATTATTTTATTATTATTCTTTATTTATAAAGCGCCAGCAGATCCCGCAGAGCTGCCCATGGGTACAAGGATAACAGTACAATGGAGAAACAATACGACAAAATTTTACAGAAAAAAAAACAGGGGGAATTGAGGGCCCTATTCCAGTGGGAACTTACAATCTAGATGGGTAGGATGGGAAACAGGAGGTGGGGACTGCAAAGGTGAGAATGATATTAGTAAGGAGATAGAGGGCAGCTGTTAGTTAAGTGAAGTTAGTTTGTTAATAAGTCGGGTGATAAGCTTCCCTGAACAGAAAGGTCTTTAGGGAACGTTTAAAGGAGGAGAGGTTAGGGGCTAGTCTGACAGCACGAGGAAGTGCGTTCCAGAGGGTTGGTGCCGCAGGAGAGAAGTCCTGTAGTCTAGCATGAGAGGAAGTGATGGTAGAGGACGCAAGAAGCAGGTCATTGTTGGATCTTAGGGGACGGGCAGGAGTATATTTGTTGATAAGTGAGGACAGGTAGGGTGGTGCAGCATTGGTGAGGGCTTTGTAGGTCAGGGTGAGAATTTTGAATTTACCTCTATTGTGAAAGGGGAGCCAGTGAAGGGACTCCCAGAGAGGTGCAGCAGAAACAGAGCGTCAAGAGAGGTGGATTAGTCTGGCAGATGCATGAAGGATGGATTGGAGCAGAGAGAGGCGGGAGAGAGGGAGGCCCGTTTGTAAGTTGTTACAGTAGTCAAGTCGGGAAATTACCAGGGAATGGATTAGCTGTTTAGTAGATATTGCGTAGGTGGTTGCAGCAGGATGAAGAGAGCAATTGGATGTGGGAACTAAAGGACAGATTTGAGTTAAGCGTGACTCCAAGGCAGCAGACTTGGGGTGATGGGGAGATAGTGGTGCCGCCAACAGTGATGGAAAAATTAGAAACTGGAGTAGAGTTAGAAGGGGGGAATTAGAAGTAGTTCAGTCTTGGACATGTTTATACTTAGGTGGTGGGATGCCATCTAGGAGGAAATGCCAGATAAGCAGTCGCTGATGTGAGAATTGACAGAAGGAGAGAGTGTAGGGGTGGAAAGGTAGATCTGGGTATCGTCAGCATAGAGATGATAGCTGAAGCCATAGCTGTTAATAAGTTTACCCAGTGAAGAAGTGTAAATAGAGAAGAGTACAGGACCCAGGACAGAGCCTTGAGGTACTCCAGCAGACAGAGGCAAAAGAGAGGAGGAGTCACCAGCAGAAGAGACATAGAAGGATCTGTTAGAGAGATAAGAGTGAATCCAGGAGAGGGCAGTGTCACAGACCCCAAGAGAGCTGAGAGTCTGTAGGAGAAGGGGATGGTCAACAGTGTCAAAAGCAGCGGAGATGTCCAGTAAGATGAGTATAGAGAAGTAGCCTTTGTTTTTAGCAGAAAGGAGATCGTTAGTCACCTTGGTGAGGGCAGTCTCAGTTGAGTGTTGGGAACGGAAGCCAGATTGCAGGGGGTCGAGCAATGAGTTGGAGGACAGGAATTGGGTTTAGGCGATTGAAAACTAGTTTTTCAAGTAATTTTGAAGCTAGCGGGAGCAGTGATATGATATTCAAATGCTTAAAGGGACACTGAACCCAATTTTTATCTTTTGTGATTCAGATAGAGCATGCAATTTTAAGCAACTTTCTAATTTACTCCTATTATCAATTTTTCTTCGTTCACTTGCTATCTTGATTTGAAAAAGAAGACATCTAAGCCTTTTTTGGTTTTAGTACTCTGGACAGCACTTTTTTATTGGTGGATGAATTTATCCACCAATCAGCAAGAATAACCCAGGTTATTTACCGAAAATAAGCCGGCATCTAAACGTTCATTCTTGCATTTCAAATAAAGATACCAAGAGAATAAAGTAAATTTGATAATAGGATTAAATGAGAAAGTTGCTTAAAATTGCATGCTCTATCTGAATCACGAAAGAAAAAAATTTGGGTTCAGTTTCCCTTTAAGCACTTGAAAGTGACATAGTACAATTGTAAAAAGCTGACTATCAAATATCACCTGAACATCTCTATGTAACAAAGAAAGATATTTGGACCTCAAACGTTTCTCAGGAGCCACATACCATTGTAAAGGAACTTTAAGCAGCCAATCAGGATGCTAGTCCGGAGACTTGTAAGGGAACATGCATCTGGTATGTGCAGGCACAGTCATGATATTTCCCTCCTCAGTTTAAGGATGCTGATTGGCTGTTTTTTTTTCAACTTGCAACTGAACAATAGTTTAAGGATAACTACTTACAGAACACTTACTATTGTGAGCTGAGGTTAAATATCTTCCTTTTTACAGATAGATGTTCATGTGGTAGTTTCTTGATTTAGCATATGGGTATTATGTACCTTTAACTGCAAACCCAGCCACACAGCTATAAACCATGACCACAGCTGTTCTGACCCCCCCCCCCAAAAAAAAGCAACCCAGTCTCTCACCTCTATAAAAAAGTAAGAAACACAGCTTAACAAGTAAGAAACACAGCTTAACAAGTAAGAAACACAGCTTAACAAGTAAGAAACACAGTTTAACAAGTAAGAAACACAGCTTAACAAGTAAGAAACACAGTTTAACAAGTAAGAAACACAGCTTAACAAGTAAGAAACACAGCTTAACAAGTAAGAAACACAGCTTAACAAGTAAGAAACACAGTTTAACAAGTAAGAAACACAGCTTAACAAGTAAGAAACACAGCTTAACAAGTAAGAAACACAGTTTAACAAGTAAGAAACACAGCTTAACAAGTAAGAAACACAGCTTAACAAGTAAGAAACACAGCTTAACAAGTAAGAAACACAGCTTAACAAGTAAGAAACACAGTTTAACAAGTAAGAAACACAGCTTAACAAGTAAGAAACACAGCTTAACAAGTAAGAAACACAGCTTAACAAGTAAGAAACACAGCTTAAAAAGTAAGAAACACAGTTTAACAAGTAAGAAACACAGCTTAACAAGTAAGAAACACAGCTTAACAAGTAAGAAACACAGTTTAACAAGTAAGCAACACAGTTTAACAAGTAAGAAACACAGCTTAACAAGTAAGAAACACAGCTTAACAAGTAAGCAACACAGTTTAACAAGTAAGAAACACAGCTTAACAAGTAAGAAACACAGCTTAACAAGTAAGAAACACAGTTTAACAAGTAAGAAACACAGCTTAACAAGTAAGAAACACAGCTTAACAAGTAAGAAACACAGTTTAACAAGTAAGCAACACAGTTTAACAAGTAAGAAACACAGCTTAACAAGTAAGTAACACAGTTTAACAAGTAAGAAACACAGCTTAACAAGTAAGAAACACAGCTTAACAAGTAAGAAACACAGTTTAACAAGTAAGAAACACAGTTTAACAAGTAAGAAACACAGCTTAACAAGTAAGAAACACAGCTTAACAAGTAAGAAACACAGTTTAACAAGTAAGAAACACAGCTTAACAAGTAAGCAACACAGTTTAACAAGTAAGAAACACAGCTTAACAAGTAAGAAACACAGTTTAACAAGTAAGAAACACAGCTTAACAAGTAAGCAACACAGTTTAACAAGTAAGAAACACAGCTTAACAAGTAAGAAACACAGCTTAACAAGTAAGAAACACAGTTTAACAAGTAAGAAACACAGCTTAACAAGTAAGTAACACAGTTTAACAAGTAAGAAACACAGCTTAACAAGTAAGAAACACAGCTTAACAAGTAAGAAACACAGCTTAACAAGTAAGAAACACAGTTTAACAAGTAAGAAACACAGCTTAACAAGTAAGAAACACAGCTTAACAAGTAAGAAACACAGTTTAACAAGTAAGAAACACAGCTTAACAAGTAAGAAACACAGCTTAACAAGTAAGAAACACAGTTTAACAAGTAAGCAACACAGTTTAACAAGTAAGAAACACAGCTTAACAAGTAAGCAACACAGTTTAACAAGTAAGAAACACAGCTTAACAAGTAAGAAACACAGCTTAACAAGTAAGAAACACAGCTTAACAAGTAAGAAACACAGTTTAACAAGTAAGAAACACAGCTTAACAAGTAAGAAACACAGCTTAACAAGTAAGAAACACAGCTTAACAAGTAAGAAACACAGCTTAACAAGTAAGAAACACAGCTTAACAAGTAAGAAACACAGTTTAACAAGTAAGAAACACAGCTTAACAAGTAAGAAACACAGCTTAACAAGTAAGAAACACAGCTTAACAAGTAAGCAACACAGTTTAACAAGTAAGAGGGCTATGCAGTGATGAAGGGTTTACTGAGTATGAATCACATACTTTACCTGGCTTGTTAAGAGGGAGGATAGTGGGGTAAGTTCAGGGTTTAGGGCAGTGCTTTCCAAACTGTGTGTCGGGACACACTAGTGTGTCGGCAGCAGGGTGTAGGTGTGTCCCTGCTTCAGCACAAATTTTTTTAACTTTAAATAAAAAAAATTTAAATTGTTTTTTTGGTTTTTGACTTTCCACCTGCCTGCTACGCATATCACCTGGTTGACACGTGATTGATACCTAGTGGGTCACAGATCATCTTAACCAATTGGCACAGCTCAGTGGGAACTGAAACTATTCCCATTGGCGGATTTGGCGGCACATTGGCTCCTGACTGCACATGTAGTCTCCTTAATTGGCTCGTGACTGCAAGTGTAGCTAGTGAGTGGGACAGCAGTGTGTTTGCAGCGTGGGCAGTAGTCAGTTGGACTCACAGAGCTCTGAGGGCGGCAGCTTAAACGCTGAGCAGAAGTCAGTGGGATTTTTTTGCAGCTAGCTCCCAGTAGTGCATTGCTGCTCCTGCTCTTGATATATGGATAGGAAGTGGAAGCTTAAAAATGCTCGATGATGAAATGCAAGTGCCTTTATCTAATATTCCAACAAATATTCAGAAACTGTGTTCATCCCATCAACCTCATACATCCTTTTTGCTAGTACAACTGTGTCGCGAAATGATGTAGGTCTAAAAGGTGTGTCACCAATATGAAAAGTTTGGAAAGCTCTGGTTTAGGGGATCGTATGGTTTTGCCTAAGGAGATCATGTATTGGGGTTCCTTTAAGTGTTAGGAGGATGTAAAGGGATCATATCACTGTTAGAGTTCATAGATATAGGGTACAGGTTTCAGTTATCTATAGCTGTTATTTGTGGGGTCCCAGTCTGCTTCAGTTAAGGTTTATAACAGTCAGACCGATCACAAGGTATTGAAATAGGATTTAACTCAGTGTGAAGGATGATTCATGTTGACTGTCCACATTGAGAGGCCTATTTAACAAATGACTGTCGGACCTGATCCAGCAGGGGGTGTCAATCAACCCGATCATACTCGATCAGGTTGATTTCCGGTGATTCTTGTTCGCCTGCTCAGAGCACACGGACAGGGTTATGGTCTTTGTGACCACTGCTTCATAACTGCTGTTTCTGGAGAGTCTGAAGACTCGCCAGAAACACGGGCCCTCAAACTCCATTCGGAGAGTGATAGATAGGCCCCTGAGCTTTAGACGGCCTTGCAGCTGCTGTAACAAATCTAGATCAATGCATAGAAAGAAGGGCTCGTGACCATCTACCTGTAGTAGTAACAGGCATAACATGAATAGAACTTGTGTTACATTCTCTAATCTGTAGCCCTGCATTTGCCTTCCTTGCTATCTACAATCATAGGCGACACCCCTTAGTAATCAGCAAAGCTTACTTAAAGGGACATGAAACCCAAAATATTTCTTTCATGGTTCAGGAAAAGAACAACATTCCAATTTACTTCTATTATTTCCCTTTCTTCATTCTTCAGATATCCTTTGTTGAAGAAACAGCAATGAACATGACTGAGCCAATCACACAAGGCATCTATGTTCAGCCACCAATCAGCAGCTACTGAGCCTATTTAGATATGCTTTTCAACAAAGGTTTTCAAGAGAATGAAGCAAATTAGATAATAGAAGTAAATTGAAAAGTTGATTCAAATGTCACGCTCTTTCTAAACAGCAAAATAAAAAAATGGGTTTCATGTCCCTTTAAGTTTTTCACCAAGGCACCTTGCTAACCTGATGGATAAATCTATAACCTCATCTTTATTATTATTATTATTATCGGTTATTTGTAGAGCGCCAACAGATTCCGCAGCGCTATAAGCATAGGCGGAGTACAACAAAACAGTTATAAGGATCAAACGGGTAGAGGACCCTGCCAAGAGTCGCACTGTTGTAGTCAGCTCTTAAGAAGGTGATCTACAAACAGCATAGCTCTTAGGCTTACATGCTAAGGGGGTTCAGGGGATAGCAATGGAGGGGAGGAACTGGTATAAAGTTAGGTTAGCGTAGGTTGTATGCGTCCCTGAACAGTAGAGTCTTTAGGGAGCGCTTGACGCTTTCAAAACTAGGGGAGAGTCTTGTGGAGGGAGGCAGAGAGTTCCACAAGATGGGAGCCAGTCTGGAAAAATCCTGTAAACGGGAGTGTGAGGAGGTAACAAGAGAGGAGGAGGAGAGTAGTAGGTCAGCAGAGGTCAGCAGAGAGGGAGGGGAGTAGCTGTGAGGGGATAGGGTCAAGGGGACAGGTAGTGAGGTGAGAGCGCAGTATAATGCCGAAACTTCTTCCTCAGTAACAGGGGAGAATGAGCTAAGTTTAAGGTTATGTGGGTTGTAGTTGAGTGAGAGTATTTGAGGGGGGGAGAGAATGGAATTATGTTGAGAGCTGATTTCATTTCTAATGGAGTTGATTTTGTTAATGAAGTGAATGGCAAAGTCTTGAGCTGACAGAGAAGTTGTATTAGGAGGTGGGGGAGGGCGGAGGAGAGTATTGAAAGTGGAGAACAGACGTTTTGGGTTTGAAGTAGGATTAGAGATAAGAGTAGAGAAGTGGTGTTGCTTATGGAGATTAAGGGCAGAATAGTAGGAGTTCAAGATGAATTTGTAATGAAGAAAATCAGCTGAACTCCGTGATCTTTATACAGTATTACAATGTTTTCTCTCAATATTTCTTACATTATTGCTTCCATTGAGTTTTAATTTTAATAACAGTAACAAAATACTCAAAAAACAGCACTAAAATCTAGCGACAATAACAGTTCTCATTCAAACCTCCTATCTGTAATAGTCCATTGTTTATCCTAAGGATGCCTGACTTCCATAAGAAGTCTCTGCTGAGAAGCTGCATTTATTGAATACAACAGTGCACAGATTCCCTGTAA
>NW_026512642.1:132500-137500 GCF_027579735.1 Bombina bombina
CAAGGTCCTCTGCTGGTGACACTTTTCCTCTATCATAGCTCATGCACTATGAGCAAAGAAAAAAACAATTAGATATTCAGGTTTTCATGAGATTTCCTTCTTTTCACTGCCTATTTTAGTAAATGTAGCAGATAAAACCAGTTTCAGAAAATATTAACCTGTAATTCATTTGTGATCATGGCACATTCTAATCCTAAGGATAATTGTAATTATATTGCTGATCTTTGGGCACTGAAGACAACTGTTAGATTTTTGTTTGACAAATTAAAAGGACATGAAATTGCAAAAAGAAAATATTCTGATGTGTTTTATTATTGCACTGTTGGTTGTTTATACCTATGTGTTTAATCCCTGCAAAGGCATTAAAACATAGTTAAAGTCAGCTCTAGAGCAGCAAAACACTACAGGGAGCTAGCTGAATATAATTGGTGAGCCAGACAAGACAACATAAAAATGGGTATAGCCACCAACCACCAGCTAGCTCACAGTAGTGCATTGCTACTCATAAGCATATTTACGTATGATTTCTAGGCAAATATACCAAGAGAATTAAAGTGCCATAAAACAGGTTGAGATCTGTGCATATCATAAAAGGGCTAATTAAGTAAAAATAGTTTGCATAAAAAAATGTTCAAAAATTGCTGGCAAGTATTTTAAAATAATTTTCAAAAATAAGGAAAATTATTTACAAAGCTGTGCTGTCTGGAGCAGCCAACTCCATCCCCCTTATCAGTGTTTAGACACAGGCATTGTATTTCTAGGCAGCTCCAGCAGATAATCCCTATTCATTTGTGCATTTTACCAAAGCAACAATAGATATAGATACAGCCATAGAAGGAAATGTGTGGGGGGGAGTTAGAGCTGTACAATTCAGAAACTAAAACAAAAGGGTTAATGGCGAGGCACTGTAGTATACATTTGCAGGTAAAGTAATTAAAGTACATATTATATTATTTTGTCTCTATCCCAACTTGTTTTATGTCCCTTTAAGTACATCTGACAACAAAAGTAAATTAAAGGATCACTTAAAATTACATGCTCTGTCAGACTCATGAAAGTTTTAATTTGACTTTAAAGCCCCTTTAATTAGTTTTATTGATACTCGACACTAGATACAGTGGCCTCTAGTTATCAAGCCGTCAACCTTAAATATGCTGGAATTCCGCAGCGTATTTGTGGCGAGGCTGATTCGCCTTAGTTATCAAGCCCTACACACCGGCAAAAGTAGAATTTAGTGACGTAAGCTTCGATCCGCAGGACTCAGTCCAACACAGATCGATTCTTACGTCACTCCAGATGTTCCAAACACAAGTGCGGCACAATCTGACTACTTTTGCTAGTTATCAAAAAACTAGCAGGTACGCTCTGCACTTTTCCGGCCCAGCGTACCTGGTTTTCAATGCGGCGGATCCCATAGGAATCAATGGGAGTCTGACCATAGCGAAAGTTCATGTTCGCTGCTGCCCGACATCCCATTGATTCCTATGGGAGCTGTCTACATCTAACACCCTAACATGTACCCCGAGTCTAAACACCCCTAATCTGTCCCCCCCCTACACCGCCGCAACTAAATAAATGTATTAACCCCTAAACCACCGCTCCCGGACCCCGCCGCCACTATAATAAATATGTTAACCCCTAAACCGCCGCTCCTGGACCCCGCCGCCACCTACATAATACCTATTAACCCTTATCCTGCCCCCCCTACACCGCCGCCACCTATAATACATTTATTAACCCCTATCCTGCCCCCCCTACACTGCCGCCACTATAATAAAATTATTAACCCCTAAACCTAAGTCTAACCCTAACCCTAACACCCCCCTAACTTAAATATGAATTAAATACATCTAAATATTATAACTCTTATTTACTAAATCCTATTTAAAACTAAATACTTACCTTTAAAATAAACCCTAATATAGCTACAATATAAATAATAATTATATTGTAGCTATCTGAGGATTTATTTTTAATTTACAGGCAAATTTCAATTTATTTTAACTAGGTACAATAGCTATTAAATAGTTATTAACTATTTAATAGCTACCTAGTTAAAATAAAGAGAAATTAACCTGTAAAATAAAAACTAACCTAAGTTACAATTACACCTAACACTACACTATCATTAAATAAATTATTCCTATTTAAAACTAAATACTTACCTGTAAAATAAACCCTAAGATAGCTGAAATGTAATTAATAATTACATTGTAGCTATCTTAGGATTTATATTTATTTTACAGGTAACTTTGTATTTATTTTAGCTAGTTAGAATAGTTATTAAATAGTTATTAACTATTTAATAACTACCTAGCTAAAAGAAATACAAAATTACCTGTAAAATAAATCCTAACCTAAGTTACAATTAAACCTAATACTACGCTATCATTAAATTAATTAAATAAACTACCTACAAATATCTACAATTAAATACAATTACATAAACTAACTAAAGTACAAAAAATAATAAAATAAGTTGCAAACATTTTACAAATATTACAAGAATTTTAAGCTACTTACACCTAATCTAAGCCCCCTAATAAAATAACAAAGCCCCCCCCCAAATAACAAAATGCTCTAGCCAGGACAAAATGTTACTCGCCACTTGTAATCCCACACCCACTACCTCACCACCTCTTTGCATGTTAAGCCATTGTGAAACATTTTGTAATATTGTTTTTATTGTATACCATAACAAATGAAATAATGCCACATACAGTAATAAATAAGCTATTAGCAGTTACAAACATCAGCTAGAGGTTTTGGGGAAGAAAACTTTTACTTCCCACTGTTAATTTTCTACTCACCAATGGCTAGTGGGCTAGTCCAAATTTTGAACCCTGTATATATATCCAGACTATGGGGGATATTTATCAAAGGTATCAGGTCCGACAGACCTCGCTGAATGCAGAGAGCAATACGCTCTCCGTATTCAGCATTGCACCAGCAGCTCTTGTGAACTGCTGGTCCAATGCCGCCCCTTGCTGACTCGCGGCCAATCCCCCAGCAGGGGGGTGTCAATCAACCCGATCGTACTCGATTGGGTTGAATTCCGGCCATGTCTGTCCACCTGCTCAGAGCAGGCGGACAGGGTTATGGAGCAGCGGTCTTTAGACCGCTGATTCATAACTGCTGTTTCTAGCGAGCCTGCAGGCTCGCCAGAGACACTGGCCCTCAAGCTCCATTCGGAGCTTGATAAATGGGCCTCCATATCCCAGAGCTGGCCGGAATCCCCAGAATGTACAGCAGGTAATTGCCAACAAATCAGCCTTTTATTAGACAAAAATTACGAATTGGCCTGTTGCCAAAAGTTTCAGCTCACGCAGGAGCTTTCCTCAGTGGAGGCCCAAGTACTTGGGTAATTTGCGTATGGGTATGATGTGTATACTGGGCATGTTTTCTCAATTATGTTTTTAAAACTTTTATTATCTTAAAAGTATTTTTTTAATTCCGTACTATCAGGATTTTAACAGCTTTTATGCTGTAAATCTTGAAAAAGCTTAGTGACAAGGTTTAAAATTGCAACAAAATTCCCAACTTCACTGTAAAGAATGAGGCTTCTTTGCCTCATATCTATTACAGTAAGAAGATGGCATCCGATACAAGGTTCTTTATACTATAAATTGCTTTTTCAAGACATCATTTTGAGACTTGAACCTGTGTAAAAGATCTTAGTTGCAATAAAAAAAAAAACACAGAACCGTAAACCAGTGTTCTCCACAGAACATTTTGCCAGCCAGGTGGTATTATGAAGTAAGCAAAAAAAGCGGAAAGACAGGGCGCGCAGAAATGTACTCTAAGGGCCCCTGCTCAGCTTAACCCTTCCCCAGGTATAGCCAACAAAATAGACAATAAAAACAACGTTGAATAAGAAACGCTAAGGAAAAGCAAAAGTGTACTGGAGTATGATCATATATCTAAAATCAAATCACAATAGTGCAAAGCTGAATATAGCTCATACAATAAAGGGACGTCTCCCCTAAGAGCAATAAAAATAGGGAAAATCACAATTCATAAAAATATCAGAAAAATCAGTTTATGGAAAATGAAATACATAGAAGAAATCTATCAATGAGCAGAGTACATATAATCTCACTCTAAGTACATTATCTTATCTCTTCTAAACTATAACACTAGTATAAACACTAATCTTCTTATAGCTTTAATTACAATGTTGTTAATGTATCTCTAATTATAATGATGTATAGTTTATTCAATGCAATGTAAGAATATAGGCGTATAAAAACGATACTGAACACATTTCTCGTATTGCCGTTTAGCATCACCTTCTCGCTAAATATTCCCACTTAGGGATACAAATGTTCTCTGGGTAAATGTCGCCAATGGCAACTGCTCAATGAATGTCAGCTAGCAGTCCAGTAAACCACTCTGCTGTTAATAGCAAACGTTTTTAGGGTATAGCAGACCACCAAGAGGATAAGCAAACAAAGTTACTGTCCCACTCGTGAGTATGTGGATAATACTTTACTTGAGTAGTTTGTTCTGTAGTAAAGAACCCTTGGCCACAATCGCGGCTTACCTCAGCGTCCTCCTCCGGCAGTTACTTCTTCACTCTAACTTAGGCTGCGTTCGGGCAGCGCTCCAAGCGAACTGGAACTCGCTTGGAGCGTTTTTCTCACACTTGCAAGTGAGATGGCTGGCGTTTTCTGAGCGCTCTGGTGACGTAAGTCCCAGCGCTTCCAGTGTGCTGGAAAAGCTGGGACTTTTCAGAGCAAGCTCAGACGCTTGGAAACATGGCAGCCTCCACACACATGTTGCTGTGGAGGCTGCCATGTTATTTATACATATATAATATGATTTTTTGTGAGCTCTAGAGAATGTAGCCCCTTTCTTTTCACTTCATACGTAGCGTATGAAGTGAAAAGAAATGGGCTACATTATTTAGAGCTCACAAAAAATCATATTATATATGTATATCACAAAGACCTGACGTTCAAGCATTATGTGTAATTATTCTGTATTTCCCGATCGTTGTG
>NW_026512642.1:145000-283565 GCF_027579735.1 Bombina bombina
AAGGGGCTGGTTATTGCTACCGCAAGTTTGGGGGACCTATTAGAGCTCAAAATTTTAACCAGAGGTCAGATCTCTGGTTATTTTTTAAATGTGCCCCAACTGCCCCCCCCCCATCTCCCCAAAAAATATAAATGTGTATTGTGTTTTTTTAATAACTGCGATAGGCAGTTTTTGGGGGCTAAAGTTGATGGCTGTGGGGTGTTTGAAAAAAAGTGCCTTTACATTGAGGTCTATGGGAACTGCATGCTCCCTAATCTACTGGCCATCACTGCACGACTTACCCCCTGCGCTAGTTCTCATGCAGTGTCTGACGAGTGCAGTGCTCCTGTGAAGGTCGCGTTCACATTGCACCTCACCTCAAATGTGCGCTGGTATTACTAAGTTGTGTGCAAATACACGGAAGCGATATTTTGCTCTCCACTTGTAATCTGCTCTAAATGTTACACTCTATTCATAATTCAACCAGGTTGGTAATTCAAATAACCATGCTTTTAAAAGATCAAGTTAGATTCATTCTGCACATAGCAAACTCTAATGGACTAAAATAAGGTCCTTCAATTGCAAGCTCTTCAGCAGAATTAGTAGCATTGTTTATCATCCTGTATTCGGCAGGAATTTAAAAAACATTTGCCGGAGAGAATAAAAAGGTTTGAGAAGAAAATAGAAATCATGCTAAAGCTTCCACTTCAGAAACCCGAGGGGACCCAGCTGGTGACGCCCCCTCTGTGCATGCAATGCTCCTAGGGACATGCCACATCAAATCAGCATCATACTTACCAGGGACGGCTTGGCCAGCAGGCCGGATAACAGTTAAAAGGACACAGAAAGGGCTCAGAGTTGGTAACAAAATAGCCGAGCTGGAGAATTTGACTAGAAAAATGTGAAAGCACAGGAAAGCTCCTAAGAATAATTGTTTCACTTTTCTTTTGGACAATAGACTCAGGCATAGAGGAAATCTATAAAAGCTGCTTATTATTAGCACAGTCACTGAAATATGCAAACACTTCATTGTTCTTTGTCATAGGCTGTATTCATATAGCAGTGCTGTCACTTGTAAATCTGGCTTTATTCTGAAGTACATTGGGATGGTGCTGGATCCTATCATTTAGGGATTCACTGTAAATATTCACAGAGCAGAGGCCTCATCTGTTTATAACTTTTTTCTTTAAATTCCCCTTTTCTCCATAAAATCTCTTTGTACCCTCCAACGAGCATTAGTAAAGGAAAAGAAGGTTCTGCTTTGCAAATTCAGGGCAGCTGGCTCCTTTAAAGTTTGGGGTTCTACAGTAATGGAGGGGCTGGAGCCATCACGGCTTAGCACTTGAATGTCTTCCCTGCTGGATATCTCCTGTGTGTTTAAATAAAATTCCTCTGGAGTGAACCAGCCTCCCCATAAAGATACCGTAAAGACTCAAGGTGACATTTTCTTACAGGAGTTTTTTCTTTCTTTGGAAATTAGAGCATTTTGTGTTGCACACATAAGGACAATGCGCATGATAGAGATATCTTTCTGTGGATGGTCAGCTAGACATCACTTACCTGATTTCCTCAGATTATTTTGTTGTATTCATTAAATGTGTTTTAGCAGCACACACCATAAGTATGAGACATGGCATGAGGTTGAGAATAATTATGGAACGTGGCAGAACAGATCCGCCCGCTCATTTCGGTAAACTGTGCTTATAGCTAATAGGTTGGAATGAGTTGATATTTAAGTTTGACTAGAACTTTCTATATTGGTGTTCCCACTGGGTGCTGGATTACTAAATCATACTGTAATTCCACACTCACCTCCACCCTCTACATCTAAGCGTTGCCTCTTGTTCTCCCTTCTCTCTTGGATGCTTTCACTCTCAAATTTGTTGAATTCCTTTATGTGAACTTGTTTGGGACAACGGTTGAACTTCGTAAACTATTATATCCACTACACTAAAGTACAGAAATGAAAATGTTATTACTTACCACTCACTTAAACGTCCCTAACAGATTGCGCACTATGGGACTTTTAGCTATTACCCTATATCTAAGCCTCTGCAGACTGCCCCTTATCTCAGTTTTATTAATACACAAGTTACCTCTGTGATTACCCTATATCTAAGCCTCTGCAGACTGCCCCTTATCTCAGTTTTATTAATACACAAGTTACCTCTGTGATTACCCTGTATCTAAGCCTCTGCAGACTGCTCCTTATCTCAGTTATATTAATATACATTTTACCTCTGTGATTATCTTGTATCTAAGCCTCTGCAGACTGCTTCCTTATCTCAGTTATATTAATATACTTTTTACCTCTGTGATTACCTTGTATCTAAGCCTCTGCAGACTGCTCCTTATCTCAGTTATATTAATATACTTTTTACATCTGTGATTACCTTGTATCTAAGCCTCTACAGACTGTTCCTTATCTCAGTTATATTAATATACTTTCTACCTCTGTGATTACCCTGTATTTAAACCTCTGCAGACTGCCCCTTATATCAGTTATATTAATATACTTTTTACCTCTGTGATTACCTTGTATCTAAGCCTCTACAGACTGTACCTTATCTCAGTTATATTAATATAATTTTTACCTTTGTGATTACCCTGTATCTAACCCTCTGCAGACTGCCCCTTATCTCAGTTATATTAATATACTTTTTACTTCTGTGATTACCCTGTATCTATGACTCTGCAGACTGCTCCTTATCTCAGTTATATTAATATACTTTTTACCTCAGTAATTACCCTGTATCTAAGCCTCTGCAGACTGCCCCTTATATCAGTTATATTAATATACTTTTTACCTCTGTGATTACCTTGTATCTAAGCCTTTGTAGACTGCTCCTTATCTCAGTTATATTAATATTCTTTTTACCTCTGTGATTACCTTGTATCTAAGCCTCTGTAGACTGCACCCTTATCTCAGTTATATTAATATACTTTTTACCTCTGTGATTACCCTGTATCTAAGCCTCTGCAGACTGCTCCTTATCTCAGTTATATTAATATAATTTTTAACTCTGTGATTACCTTGTATCTAAGACTATATAGACAGTCCCCTTATCTCAGTTCATTTGACAGACTTGCATTTTAGCCAATCAG
Organism: Bombina bombina; assembly: GCF_027579735.1. Lineage (NCBI taxonomy): Eukaryota > Metazoa > Chordata > Amphibia > Anura > Bombinatoridae > Bombina > Bombina bombina. The sequence continues at coordinate 148,085 of NW_026512642.1, forward strand.
TGTTGGCTCCTAGGTAACTCCACGTGTGTGAGCACAATGTAATCTATATGACTCACATGAACTAACACCCTCTAGTGGTGAAAAACTGTCAAAATGCATTCAGCTTTGAGGAGGCCTTCAAGGTCTAAGAAATTAGCATATGAGCCTACCTTGATTTAGCTTTCAACTAAGAATACCAAGGGAACAAAGCCAAATTGATGATAAAAGTAATTTTGAAAGTTGTTTAAAATGTCATGCCTTTTCTGAATCATGAAAGAAAAAAAAATACTAATGTATCTCTTTAAATAAATAATCTGTGAAAATCCTAGCAAAAATTACAATAATCCTAATAGCATACTAATTTTACACATCATCCCAACCAGGCTAACATAATTTAAGTGGACAGTCTAGTCGAAATTAAACTTTCATGATTCAGATAAAGCAAATTTGCTTTGTTCTCTTGTTATTCTTTGTTGAAAGCTAAATCTAGGTAGGCTCATATGCTAATTGCTAAGCCCTTGAAGGCCGCCACTTATCTCAGTGCATTTTGACAATTATTTACAGCTAGACAGCTCTAATTCACGTGTGCTATACATATAAACATTGTGCTCAATGCCGTGGAGTTATTTATGAGTCAGCACTGACTGGCTAAAATGCAAGTCTGTCAAAAAAACTGAAATAAGGGAGCAGTCTGCAAAGGATTAGATACAAGATAATCACAGAGGTAATAAAAGTATTTATATAACTGTGTTGGTTAAGCAAAACAAGGGAATGGGTAATAAAGGGATAATCTATCTTTTTAAACAATAAAGAATCTGGAGCAGACTGCCCTTTAAAACCTATCATAGGCCACCCCATTGCAATACTTACACAGATATCCTAAAAAAAGCTTGCATTTAACAAATATCATAACTAGAGACAGACAGCAAACAAATAGCAGGCTGCTGCAGTAAAGACAATGGCCTCTATTTATCAAGCTGTCAACCGCAAATTCCCCAGCGTATTTGTGGCAAGCCTGATTCACCTTAGTTATCAAACCCTACAGACCGGCAAAAGTAGACTTTAGTGACGTAACATACGATCCGCTGGACTCAGTCCGACACAGATCGATGCTTACTTCACTACAGATATTCCGAACACAAGTTCGGCACTATCTGACAACTTTTGGAAGTTATCAAATTCCGACCAGGTATGCTCGGCACTTTTCCGGCCCAGCATACCTGGAGGTGGCGGATACCATAGGAATTAATGGGAGTCTGAAAGCAGCGAAAGCTCATGTTCGCTGCTGCCCGATATCCCATTAATTTCTATGGGAAATGTCTACACCTAACACCCTAACATGTACCCCAAGTCTAAACACCCCTAATCTTCCCCCCCACACCGCCGCAACCTACATTATACTTATTAACCCCTAATCTGCCGCCTCGACACCGCCGCCACCTACATTATACTTATTAACCCCTAATCTGCCCCCCCTACACCTCCGCAACTAAATAAAGTGTTTAACCCTTAAACTGCCGCTCCCAGAGCCCCCGGTCACCTACATTATACTTATTAACCCCTAATCTGCCCCCCTATACCGCTGTAACTCTAATAAATGTATTAACCCCTAAACCGCTGCTCCCAGAGCCCACCGCAACTCTAATAGTGTTTAACCCCTAATCTTCCGCCCCCTACACCGCCGCAACCTACATTATATTTATTAGCCTCTAATCTGCCCCCTACACTGCCGCCACCTGCCTACATTTATTAACCCCTAATCTGCCACCACCAACATCGCCGCCACTATATTAAATGTATTAACCCCTAAATCTAAGTCTAACCCTAACCCTAACACCCACTAACGTAAATATAATTTAAATACATCTAAATAAAATTACTATCATTAAATAAATTAATCCTATTGAAAACTAAACACTTACCTATAAAATAAACCCTAAGATAGCTACAATATAACTAATAGTTACATTGCAGCTATCTTAGGGTTTATTTTTATTTTACAGGTAACTGTGTATTTATTTTAACTAGGTACAATAGTTATTAAATAGTTATTAACTATTTAATAACTTCCTAGTTAAAATAAATACAAATATACCTGTAAAATAAAACCTAACCTAAGTTACAATTACACCTAACACTACACTATAATTTAATAAATTCCCTAAACTAAATACAATTAAAAACAATTATCTAAAGTCCAAAAAAAACAAACACTAAATTACAGAAAATAATAAAATAATTACAATTTTTTTAAAACTAATTACACCTAATCTAATCCCCCTAATAAAATAAAAAAGCCCCCCAAAATAATAAAAATCCCTACCCTATACTAAATTACGAATAGCCCTTAAAAGGTCCTTTTGCGGGCCATTGCCCCAAAGTAATCAGCTCTATTAACTGTAAAAAAAAGTACAATACCCCCCAATATTAAAACCCACCACCCACATAACCAACCTCCCAAATAAAACACTAACTAAAAAAAGCTAAGCTCTCCATTGCCCTGAAAAGGGCACTTGGATGGGCATTGTCCTTAAAAGGTCATTTAGCTCTATTGCAGTCCAAAGCCCTAACCTAAAAATAAAACCCACCCAATAAACCCTTAAAAAATCTTAACACGGGGCGGAGCCAGCTATCCAAGGACCGAGACGTGTCTGTGTTAAGCTCTGGGCTAAACTTTGTTATAAATATGGGTATCTCTATTTAAATTTGCGATTTGGACACCTACAATAGCATTTGACCATGCCTGGATAACTATAATGGAGGTATGGGTGTTGGCTGGGATTGGACTGAACCGGAGAGCAAAACAGCAATACTACCATGCGGAAGGCCGCGGCCATGTGGGAATCAGAGCTGGCGCAGCTCCTTCACAGCCACTTTCACAGTCTCACACAAACTTTCCATGAGGCTCTTGGGAACAGCGTACCCTTCAACGACACCTGTGAGCAAGTCACTGCACATACAAGTCTCTGCTATGGAGCCACAGGCTTGGCCACGGACACTGAAAGATGTGCAGATGCATTAGCAGCCAAACAAGTGGAAGCCGACAACGGGCAGTTGGCTTCTTCCCCTCTAGCTGTAGCAACTCACGAGAGCATACCAGAAATGGGGATAGGTGAGTCATCCGTCGAGGATGACCGTGCAAAAGCAATACTGGCTCTGAACCCACTACAACCTGCTACGGTGAAGCTTATGTTAGACTGCCCTAGTTGGGACTACATGTTGGAGGTGCTTGCTGGTCGGACTCACAGAGTCTTGGCCCCTGAGACGAATGGGGTATATGTAGCACTTGAGGCTGGAGCACTGGCCTTGTTGGGTGTTGAAGCCATCACATCAGCTCACGCAGCGGTGGTGGCTGCCGGAGCCGAAAAATGTTATTTTACTTTATTGCGGTCCTGGGATGGCGATATTGGCGGGGCCCGACCAGCACTTACATCAACCCAGGTATATAGGAGGGATACACCTGGGAAAGCTCACGCTGATGAGTTCTCTCATAACCCAGGACTGTCTGCATATGTTCCAATGATGTATCGCTGTCAAAGCAGGAAGGTTGGCATTGGATGATTTTTTAAATGTACATATCTTCCCCTAGTTCTTAACATGCTTCTCACATTATATGAAACAGTTGATGCCAAAATTGTGGAATGACAGTCTTATTTTATAGACTTGAAGAAGCTTGTACAGGACAATTTATTTTCATTACAGATCCATAAGTTGTTGAGTATATGGGACTTTGCTGATGTTCAATAATTTTCAAATGTTATCCATATTAATACTCTTTTGTTTTGGAATGTCAGATTCTATACATGTTTCCTTTTCTCTGAGTTATATGTTCTGTTCATATGTCTCTTGTCACCTCTTGTTAGCATTTATATAGAAGCTTAATAGCTATTCATATATAAGTTATACTCTGCATTAATATGGACTTGATCGCTCCAGTTAGTGGCTAAATTGTTAATGTCAGCACAGGGCAGCTTGGGAGCCGGTATATAAATATAAATAATTTGTTAATGATCCTATTTATCACAGACAGCTCTTATAGACAGTTGCTATGTTTATCATATTTTTGCTGCAGGAGTTAACCTGGGGTAATTTAAGCCATGTTACAACTGGTGTATCTGTTTAATGTGGAGTGCTTATAATCTCTGTGATGAGAGAAAACAAATGACATCAGATTAAGTTATGGGGTTAGTGTTCTCTGAGTTCCAAATGATCCAGGCAACTCATAATCTATCCATACTGATGGTACTTTCTAATCATCAGAGTCACATATAAGTGCACCACATAGGTAGTTAAGTCTACTAGTAGCCTGGAAACTCATCTCACATATAACTCCACGTGATTAGTATTAGCCCCCTGTTCATTCTCATATATATCTTGTTGGATACCTCTAAAAGAGTACGCATCTGTGAATACTCTGCCAGTATTACACTCTAGAAATTCCTCACATACCTTTATACTGCTGCAGAGAGTCTGTTGCAAAAGTGTAAGTTACATGTCTCATTTTACTCCATTGGCATGTCTTTACATTAATGTTAATAATCTTATTATATGGGGGGCGGACTACCAGTGGCCGGGGCAGCAAGATCCCCTCTCTCATGATTTCAGTGGAGTGTCAGCTTTCACCTATAATTAGGACCTCTGTGACAGGTTTATGCGTACACACAATATAGGCTCTATCAGGGCTCCTATTGTAACCAATAAACATACAACTGCCAACATATGGTGTATATTGGTTATATTCTACTCGTTATACCCAAATTCTCACCTCCCCCCCCATAATATACCCCCCCCCTTTTTGGGAGGGATAACTACGCGGTTTCTTTTACTTATACCGCATCCTAGATATTATACTACACTTGGTCACCATACTATATTGTTACGGTTACCCTTAGTCTCGCTGAGAGATGGACCGCTTAGTAGCCTGGATCCCTATTGCTAAAGAGGGGAGAAGCTGCTTTCCATAGTATTCTATATGAGTCTCGCAAATATAGAATAATCTCCCTTAGCTGCAGTACAGCTAGGATACCCTTCTGCCCACAAAAACGAGTCAACGCTGCGATTGAGGGTCAAACAAGAACTCAGGACTGGGATGCCCAGCCTGCTTTTTATTAAGGTTACATGCACACAGGGCACTCCCAGGGGGAGAGGGGGGGAAGTACAAAATCCCCCATCACACATTTAGATAGAGAGCACTGTCCTTTGACAGGCCACAATAGGATTACAGTACTTAAGATAACAAGTTTACAAGTTCATCTTATCAATTAGCAGTCTGGCTCCAGAGGTGATTAGACAATAGTTTCTAAAAGCTGAAAAAAAAGAGTTAACTCTTTATGAAATGAAACTTGTTACGGTTTTCTTGGAGCCCTTCTTAGGCGCTGGCTTGCTGGTTCAGGCATTGCTGCTGGGAAATAAGCTCTTCACAACAAAATAACTAATGCTTCTGTAACATTGCTCCCTTTCTGTGGAACACTCTGGCAGACACGGTCTGACCCCTTTTCGGGGCAGACTAAGGCTGTCCAGACCGCTGGTTATGCGGGGCTGAGGTCGGTTTGTCTGGACAACCCGTCGGCGTTGCCATTCTGTTTCCCAGGTCTGTAAGTAATGGTGAAATTGAAGGTTTGCAACGATAAGCTCCAACGTAATAGCCTGCCGTTATCTCCAGAGACCCGGTTCAGCCACACCAACGGGTTATGGTCGGTGACCAGAGTGAACTCCTGACCATATAAATAGGGAGTCAATTTCTTTAATGCCCACACCAAAGCCAAACACTCCTTTTCGACCGCTGCATAGCTGACTTCGCGGGGCAGGAGCTTCCGGCTGATGTAGGCAACTGGATGCTCCCCTCCATCTTCGCCTACTTGGCTGAGGACGGCTCCCAGCCCGAACATGGAAGCATCTGTATGGACGATAAAACGTTTGTTAAGGGCTGGGGCCGCCAAGACAGGAGCGTTAATTAGAGCATTTTTGAGAGCCTGGAAAGCCGTTTCACAGTGGGGAGACCACAGGACCTGTCGAGGTAAGTTCTTCTTGGTCAAGTCAGTCAGGGGTTTGGCAAGTGTGCTGTAGTCTGGTACGAACCGTCTATAGTACCCTGCCGTGCCCAGGAAGGCTAGGACCTGAGTCTTAGTGATGGGGGTGGGCCAATTGGCGACAGCTTCTATTTTGGCCGGCTCTGGTCGCTGCTTTCCACACCCCACCCGGTGACCCAGGTACTGTACCTCGGCCATCCCAAAGTGGCATTTTTCTGGCTTCAGAGTCAGGCCAGCAGCCCGGATCTGATCCAGAACCATTCCCACATGAGCTAAGTGGTCCTCCCAGGACTCACTGTGGATCGCTATGTCGTCCAGGTAGGCGCAAGCAAAACTCTGGAAGCCATCCAGGAGCCTATCCACCAAGCGCTGGAATGTAGCTGGGGCATTCTTCATCCCAAACGGCATTACCCTAAACTGATATAAGCCGAATGGGGTGACGAATGCCGACTTGGGGATAGCCTCCGGGGCCAGGGGAATCTGCCAGTAACCTTTGCAGAGGTCAATAGTGGTCAGGTAATTTCCCCTGGCTATACGATCGAGTAGCTCGTCTACCCTGGGCATAGGGTAAGCGTCCGTCACGGTATTTTCATTGAGCCTCCGATAGTCTACGCAGAACCGGGTGGTCCCATCTTTCTTGGGCACCAAGACAACTGGGGAGGCCCAGGGACTATCGGAGGGCTCAATTACCCTGAGCTGGAGCATCTCATCGATCTCCTTCTTCATTCCTGTCCTAACTGCTTCGGGGATTCGGTACGGAGCCTGGCGCAAGGGAGCTTGTCCCGGAGTATCTACCTGGTGGGTGGTTAAAGTAGTGTACCCTGGCTTCGGGGAGAAGGTGAGGTGTTTGGACTGGAGGAGTTGGTTGAGCTGCTCCCTTTCAGTGGGGCTAAGTCGGTCCCCTATCTGAACCTGCGCCACTATACCTGTGGGGAGGCTCTTTTCTAATAGGTCTGGAATGGGTAAACTGTCGGGGTCTTCCTGAGGGGAACAACATACGGCCGTCACGTTCTCTGGTCGCTCAAAATATTCCTTGAGCATGTTTACATGGAATGTCTTTCTAAGATTGTTGTCGTGGCAGCTAGCTATCACATAAGTGGTGTCTCCCCTTTTCTCTACGATCTGGTAGGGACCCTGCCAGGACGCCTGCAATTTGTCTGTCTTCACCGGCTTAAGTACTAACACCTTTTGTCCTATGGTGAAGATTCTCTTTCGGGCCCCCCGATCGTACCATACTTTCTGTCTTCTCTGGGCCAACTGGAGATTAGCCCGCACGGATTTGGCTAATTGCTCCATTCGGTCCCTGAGTTCCAGCACGTATGGCACAATTGGGACACCGTCAGCCTCCATCTCTCCCTCCCAGTGCTCCCGGATCAGGTTTAGGGGTCCCCGTACCTTTCTTCCGTAGAGCAACTCGAAGGGAGAGAACCCTGTTGTTTCCTGGGGCACCTCCCGATAAGCAAATAGGAGGTGCGGCAGGAAGCGTTCCCAGTCTCGGTATTCCTGAGTGAACGTCTTGAGCATTTGCTTGAGGGTCCCATTGAACCTCTCACACAGCCCGTTCGTCTGGGGGTGGTATGGGGAGCTTAGGAGGGACTTAATTTTGCAAACCTGCCAGAGTTGTTGGGTCAATTCAGCCGTAAATTGGGTGCCTCGGTCGGATAGGATTTCTTTTGGAAATCCTACCCGGGAGAACACCTGTACTAGTGCATTCGCTACCGTATCCGCTTGTATGTTGGATAGGGAGACAGCCTCTGGGTACCTGGTAGCGTAGTCCACTACGGTAAGAATGTATCGCTTACCGGAGGGACTAGGGGTAGCCAGTGGTCCCACTAGGTCAATAGCAACCCGGCTGAAGGGTTCCTCTACAATGGGCATATTTACTAGCTGGGCTTTAGGGTGATCGCCTCGCCTTCCTACTCGTTGACACACATCGCAGGTGTTACAGTAAGTTCTAACGTCAGCGTGCACCCCTGGCCAAAAGAACGTGTGAGTAATGCGGTGTAGGGTACGGGTAACGGCTAGGTGGCCTGCTAAGGGGATGTCGTGGCCTATTTTGAGGATTTCTTGACGGTATTTGTGGGGCACTACCAGCTGTCGCCTACGCTGTCCCCTTTTCTCTGTCCAGCGGTATAGTTTCCCTTTTTCCCATAAGAATGTTTCGTTATCTGCCCCGCCCCCTCCGGTCTCTGCTCGTTCCCGGTACTTTTGTAAGGTCGGGTCAGTCTTAGACTCTGCCTCGAAAGCATCTGGGGTGTCCCAGGGTATGGGGCCTAACCTGTCAGGCAAGGTCGGGGTAGGTCTTACCTGTGTCTCCCGCACTGGTGAAAGCTCTCGCTCCGTCCGGGCTTGGGCCCGTGTAGTCACTGGGTCCGCCTCGTTGTTGCATACTGGAGCATAGGCAGAAGTCATGGGGCCCAAATCGTTGCCCAGTAGTACTTCGGCAGGTAAATTATCCATTAGGCCCACGTTCACAGCCCCCTTTCCCGCTCCCCAATCAAGATGCACTTTAGCTGTTGGAATTTTGTACACATCCCCCCCCGCCACTCTAACGGCCACAGTCTGTCCGGATCGCTTGTGCTCTGGCACCAAATGACTCTGTACCAGCGTGATAGTAGCCCCTGTGTCTCGCAATCCCTCGGTAGATCGCCCCTCGAGCCATACCCTCTGCCGATGGTGCTGGCGGTTATCTGAGGCAGCATATACAGGGTCTGCCTCGTGAAGCGGCCCCACATATCCCTCCATAGGGGCCTCTTGGTTAACACAGAGGGCCCGGGCCGGACGATAGGACCCAGAGGGGTAATTGTAATTCCTGGGTGTCTGGTGCGTATTAAGGGGGCAGCTAGCCATGAAATGCCCTGGTTGCTTGCATCGGTGGCAAGTCGGTCTGGGACGCTCAGAGCTGTTATTGGGTGGTCCTGAGTGTCGGACGGGCCCTGTGGGCACCGGGGCTCGGAATTCAGCACGAGGGGGTGCACGGTAAACCTCTCTGGGTTCGACCCGTGCTGGAGCTCGGTAGTTCATGGGTTCGTGAAGACGGGAGTCATAATGTTCATCGGCCAATTTGGCTGCTTCTTCTAAGGTAGAAGGCCGCCTGTCTCGCAGCCATTCCTTCCCTTGCTGTTCCATGCCATTATAAAAATGTTCTAAGAGAAACAATTGTAAAATTTCCTCCCCAGTCACCGCTTTACTTCCGCTCAGCCAGTGATTTGCCGCTCTCCGCATTCGGTGCGCCCATTCCATATGGGTATCGTTAGGCTTCTTTTCCGTGCCCCGAAACTGTCGGCGATACGTGTCCGGAGTTACAGCGTATCGTCGCAACAGTGTCTCCTTAACTAGCTCATACTGTGTCACTTCATCAGCACCCAGAGTACGAAAGGCTTCCAGGGCTCGCCCGGATAGTTTCCCAGACAATATCGTGGGCCACTCTCTGTTGGGAATCTGGTGCAGGGCACATTGCCTTTCGAAGTCCGCCAAATATTCATCAATCCCTGTCTCGCTCTCTAGGAAGGGTCGAAATGCCGCATAGGGTATCTTGGGCCTCCCAGCATTTTCGACAGGGATGATTACCTGCGGGGCTTCAGCATTGCGGTGTGCGTTCGCTAGGTTGAGTTCGTGGGCTCGAGTCTCTCGTATATCCTTGTCCGCCTCCGCCATCAACTGCTGTACCAATTCCATGGAGGGGTTCGGCCCGTATAATGAGAGCCTTTCCCGAACAATCCTGGTTTTTTCGTCACTAATCGTGGTCGGTGTTTCCGCCATTGTGAAGCTCTGATCCAGTTCGGTCAATTCTGTGATCAGCTCTCTCCTCGGCCGGTTGCTGGCGTACCCCCCTCTGCTTTCAAGTAAATCCTTTAGGGTTGTACGCTTCAATTTTTCGTAAGCGCTCTCCATCCGTTCTGTACCTCTCCTAGGAAATCCAGGAAAATCCCGCCGCTGCCGCCAAATGTTACGGTTACCCTTAGTCTCGCTGAGAGATGGACCGCTTAGTAGCCTGGATCCCTATTGCTAAAGAGGGGAGAAGCTGCTTTCCATAGTATTCTATATGAGTCTCGCAAATATAGAATAATCTCCCTTAGCTGCAGTACAGCTAGGATACCCTTCTGCCCACAAAAACGAGTCAACGCTGCGATTGAGGGTCAAACAAGAACTCAGGACTGGGATGCCCAGCCTGCTTTTTATTAAGGTTACATGCACACAGGGCACTCCCAGGGGGAGAGGGGGGGAAGTACAAAATCCCCCATCACACATTTAGATAGAGAGCACTGTCCTTTGACAGGCCACAATAGGATTACAGTACTTAAGATAACAAGTTTACAAGTTCATCTTATCAATTAGCAGTCTGGCTCCAGAGGTGATTAGACAATAGTTTCTAAAAGCTGAAAAAAAAGAGTTAACTCTTTATGAAATGAAACTTGTTACGGTTTTCTTGGAGCCCTTCTTAGGCGCTGGCTTGCTGGTTCAGGCATTGCTGCTGGGAAATAAGCTCTTCACAACAAAATAACTAATGCTTCTGTAACATATATTATTTGAATTTATAAATGGCGCCTTAATTTTTGATACCATTTGAATTTTTATCCTCTAAGTTATATATCGCACTTTAATTACTGCACAATACCTGCATACTTTAGCATAATATTTGAGCAGTTGACTGGCGCTCTCAGTGTTAATATCTCATGACACACTAAATGTCAACCTATTCTAGATTTCCTTCAATTATTAATTTTCCTCCTTTAGAGTTTATAACAAGTACCAAGGGATGCAGGAATTGTCCCCAGTGATCAACGAGGAAACATCTTGTATCTTGCGTTTTGTGTGTAGTTCATATAATAATAGAAAAGAGGTTCCAGACCCTTCCATAGTATTGCCTATGTTGTAAATCTTATCTATTAAGATTGAAGCAGTATATTTGAAATGTACCATTTATGTTTGCTTTGTATTATATTATTTTGCATAAGTTGTATTGGTTTGAAGATCCACTTACAGTTTTGAAGAGCCGACATCCATCCTCAATGAAGCCTGCAGAAGTCTTCATCCAAGTGGCAAGATGTCCTCAGCGAAGCCGGCAGAAGTGGTCAGCCAATCTGAATTAAGGTAGGAAAAATCCTATTGGCTGATCCAATCAGCCAATAGAATTGAGCTTGCATTCTATTGGCTGTTCCAATCAGCCAATAGAATGCGAGCTGATTGGATCAGCCAATAGGATTGAACTTAAATCCTATTGGCTGATTGCATCAGAAAATAAGATTTTTCCTACTTTAATTCCGATTGGCTGATAGAATTCTATCAGCCAATCGGAATTCAAGGGGCGCCATCTTGGATGACGTCACTTAAAGTACCTTCATTCAGTCGTCGGATGTCGTTGCAAGAGGATGCTCCACGTCGGATGTCTTGAAGATAAAGCCGCTCCGCGCCGGATGGATGAAGATAGAAGATGCCGCCTGGATGAAGACTTCTGCCCATCTGGAGGACCTGTTCTGGCTGGCTTGGATGAAGACTTCTGTCCATCTGGAGGACCACTTCTGCCGGCTTCGTGGAGGACTTTGGCCCGGTTGGCTGAAGACGTCTCAAGGTAGGGTGATCTTCAAGGGGTTAGTGTTAGTTTTTTTTAAGGGGGGATTGGGTGGGTTTTAGAGTAGGCTTGGGTGTGTGGGTGGTGGGTTTTAATGTTGGTGGGGGGGTATTGTACTTTTTTTTACAGGTAATAGAGCTGATTACTTTGGGCAAAAGGCCCTTTTAAGGGATATTCGTAATTTAGTATAGGATAGGGTTTTTTATTATTTTGTGTTTTTTTTTTATTTTATTAGGGGGATTAGATTAGGTGTAATTAGTTTAAAAAAACTTGTAATTATTTTATTATTTTCTGTAAATTAGTGTTTGTTTGTTTTTGTACTTTTAATTGATTTAATAGTAGTTAATTGTAGTTAATATTTGTAATTAATTTAATGATCGTGTAGTGTTAGGTGAAATTGTAACTTAGGTAAGTTTTATTTTACAGGTACTTTAGTATTTATTTTAGCTAGGTAGTTATTAAATAGTTAATAACTATTTAATAACTATTGTAGCTAGTTAAAATAAATACAAACTTGCCTGTAAAATAAAAATAAACCCTAAGCTAGCTACAATGTAACTATTAGTTATATTGTAGCTATCTTAGGGTTTATTTTATAGGTAAGTATTTAGTTTTAAATAGGAATAATTTATTTAGATTTAGTTAAATTATATTTAAGTTAGGGGGTGTTAGGGTTAGTGTTAGACTTAGGTTTAGGGGTTAATACATTTAATATAGTGGCGGCGGTGTAGGGGGGCAGATTAGGGGTTAATAAATATAACGTATGTGGTGGCGGTGTAGGGGGGCAGATTAGGGGTTAATAAATATAATGTAGGTGGCGGTGGGCTCCGTGAGCGGCAGTTTAGGGGTTAAACACTTTATTTAGTTGCAGCGGGGTCTGGGAGCGGCAGGATAGGGGTTAATTACTTTATGTAGGCTGTGGCGGTATAGGGGGCGGAAGATTAGGGGATAATATGTATAATGTAGGTGGCAGTGGGCTCCGGGAGCGGCGGTTTAGGGGTTAATACATTTATTAGAGTTGCGGTGGGCTCCGGGAGTGGCGGTTTAGGGGTTAATACATTTATTAGAGTTGCGGTGGGCTCCGTGAGCGGCTGTTTAAGGGTTAATACATTTATTAGAGTTGCGGTGGGCTCCGGGAGTGGCGGTTTAGGGGTTAATAACTTTATTTAGTTGCGGCGTGGTCCGGGAGCGGCGGTATAGGGGGTAAACAGTTTAGTATAGTGTGAGTGTTTAGTGACAGTATACCAAGAAAGCTGTAAAAAAGCCGAAGAGCAGCAAGATCAATGACTGTTAGTTAACAACAGTCCGCTGCTCATCGCACCGTACTTGGTGCGCGGGTTTTTGACAGATTTTTTGATAATTTTAGGAGAACGTATTCAGGTCCGCGGTAGCAATGTTAGGCGAACTTAGGCAAGCGTATTGGTGCCGTCGAATGCTAGAAAGTCGACGGCTTGATAAATAGAGGCCAATGATTAGTTTCAGGTTACAGTTCAATCCATTTCCTAAAACCTGCACAAATTAAATTGCAGCTCTCCTCCTCGTGCCAACCCAGAAGTCATGGCTACAATGAGAATTCTTTGTGTTTCTTAACAAAAGGTTGTACTAAATTATACTGTCAGTAAAGTTTGTTCAAAGTCATCCACTAATGAACAGATGTCCAATAACTGAATAAAATCACATTTTATCAGGATATATATCAAAAGTGTTATGCAGGAAAGTCACTCATCTGATAGGTCTCGTGACTGGAGTATGGCTTTCTTAAATACAGCCTAGCACGGCCCAGGATACCATGAAGCCTATGATTATAATATCCATAAAGAAATAGGTTAACATCATTAAAATAGCTTTATACCGATTATTTCCTGTTACAGAAGCATTAGTTATTTTCTTGTGAAGAGCTTATTTCCCAGCAGCAATGCCTGAACCAGCAAGCCAGCGCCTAAGAAGGGCTCCAAGAAAACCGTAACAAGTATCATTTCATAAAGAGTTAACTCTTTTTTTTCAGCTTTTAGAAACTGTTGCCTAAATACACGTTTGCTGGCCTCAGCTCTAAGTTTAGTGATAACAAATCCCATTGTCTAATCACCTCTGGAGCCAGACTGCTAATTGATAAGATGAACTTGTAAACTTGTTATCTTAAGTACTGTAATCCTATTGTGGCCTGTCAAAGGACAGTGCTCTCTATCTAAATGTGTGATGGGGGATTTTGTGCTTCCCCCCCTCTCCCCCTGGGAGTGCCCTGTGTGCATGTAACCTTAATAAAAAGCAGGCTGGGCATCCCAGTCCTGAGTTCTTGTTTGACCCTCAATCGCAGCGTTGACTCGTTTTTGTGGGCAGAAGGGTATCCTAGCTGTACTGCAGCTAAGGGAGATTATTCTATATTTGCGAGACTCATATAGAATACTATGGAAAGCAGCTTCTCCCCTCTTTAGCAATAGGGATCCAGGCTACTAAGCGGTCCATCTCTCAGCGAGACTAAGGGTAACCGTAACATTTGGCGGCAGCGGCGGGATTTTCCTGGATTTCCTAGGAGAGGTACAGAACGGATGGAGAGCGCTTACGAAAAATTGAAGCGTACAACCCTAAAGGATTTACTTGAAAGCAGAGGGGGGTACGCCAGCAACCGGCCAAGGAGAGAGCTGATCGCAGAATTGACCGAACTGGATCAGAGCTTCACAATGGCGGAAACACCGACCACGATTAGTGACGAAAAAACCAGGATTGTTCGGGAAAGGCTCTCATTATACGGGCCGAACCCCTCCATGGAATTGGTACAGCAGTTGATGGCGGAGGCGGACGAGGATATACGAGAGACTTGAGCCCACGAACTCAACCTAGCGAACGCACACCGCAATGCTGAAGCCCCGCAGGTAATCATCCCTGTTGAAAATGCTGGGAGGCCCAAGATACCCTATGCGGCATTTCGACCCTTCCTAGAGAGCGAGACAGGGATTGATGAATATTTGGCGGACTTCGAAAGGCAATGTGCCCTGCACCAGATTCCCAACAGAGAGTGGCCCACGATATTGTCTGGGAAACTATCCGGGCGAGCCCTGGAAGCCTTTCGTACTCTGGGTGCTGAGGAAGTGACACAGTATGAGCTAGTTAAGGAGACACTGTTGCGACGGTACGCTGTAACTCCGGACACGTATCGCCGACAGTTTCGGGGCACGGAAAAGAAGCCTAACGATACCCATATGGAATGGGCGCACCGAATGCGGAGAGCGGCAAATCACTGGCTGAGCGGAAGTATAGCGGTGACTGGGGAGGAAATTTTACAATTGTTTCTCTTAGAACATTTTTATAATGGCATGGAACAGCAAGGGAAGGAATGGCTGCGAGACAGGCGGCCTTCTACCTTAGAAGAAGCAGCCAAATTGGCCGATGAACATTATGACTCCCGTTTTCACGAACCCATGAACTACCGAGCTCCAGCACGGGTCGAACCCAGAGAGGTTTACCGTGCACCCCCTCATGCTGAATTCCGAGCCCCGGTGCCCACAGGGCCCGTCCGACACTCAGGACCACCCAATAACAGCTCTGAGCGTCCCAGACCGACTTGCCACCGATGCAAGCAACCAGGGCATTTCATGGCTAGCTGCCCCCTTAATACGCACCAGACACCCAGGAATTACAATTACCCCTCTGGGTCCTATCGTCCGGCCCGGGCCCTCTGTGTTAACCAAGAGGCCCCTATGGAGGGATATGTGGGGCCGCTTCACGAGGCAGACCCTGTATATGCTGCCTCAGATAACCGCCAGCACCATCGGCAGAGGGTATGGCTCGAGGGGCGATCTACCGAGGGATTGCGAGACACAGGGGCTACTATCACGCTGGTACAGAGTCATTTGGTGCCAGAGCACAAGCGATCCGGACAGACTGTGGCCGTTAGAGTGGCGGGGGGGATGTGTACAAAATTCCAACAGCTAAAGTGCATCTTGATTGGGGAGCGGGAAAGGGGGCTGTGAACGTGGGCCTAATGGATAATTTACCTGCCGAAGTACTACTGGGCAACGATTTGGGCCCCATGACTTCTGCCTATGCTCCAGTATGCAACAACGAGGCGGACCCAGTGACTACACGGGCCCAAGCCCGGACGGAGCGAGAGCTCTCACCAGTGCGGGAGACACAGGTAAGACCTACCCCGACCTTGCCTGACAGGTTAGGCCCCATACCCTGGGACACCCCAGATGCTTTCGAGGCAGAGTGTAAGACTGAACCGACCTTACAAAAGTACCGGGAACAAGCAGAGACCGGAGGGGGCGGGGCAGATAACGAAACATTCTTATGGGAAAAAGGGAAACTATACCGCTGGACAGAGAAAAGGGGACAGCGTAGGCGACAACTGGTAGTGCCCCACAAATACCGTCAAGAAATCCTCAAAATAGGCCACGACATCCCCTTAGCAGGCCACCTAGCCGTTACCCGTACCCTACACCGCATTACTCACACGTTCTTTTGGCCAGGGGTGCACGCTGACGTTAGAACTTACTGTAACACCTGCGATGTGTGTCAACGAGTAGGAAGGCGAGGCGATCACCCTAAAGCCCAGCTAGTAAATATGCCCATTGTAGAGGAACCCTTCAGCCGGGTTGCTATTGACCTAGTGGGACCACTGGCTACCCCTAGTCCCTCCGGTAAGCGATACATTCTTACCGTAGTGGACTACGCTACCAGGTACCCAGAGGCTGTCGCCCTATCCAACATACAAGCGGATACGGTAGCGAATGCACTAGTACAGGTGTTCTCCCGGGTAGGATTTCCAAAAGAAATCCTATCCGACCGAGGCACCCAATTTACAGCTAAATTGACCCAACAACTCTGGCAGGTTTGCAAAATTAAGTCCCTCCTGAGCTCCCCATACCACCCCCAGACGAACGGGCTGTGTGAGAGGTTCAATGGGACCCTCAAGCAAATGCTCAAGACATTCACTCAGGAATACCGAGACTGGGAACGCTTCCTGCCGCACCTCCTATTTGCTTATCGGGAGGTGCCCCAGGAAACGACAGGGTTCTCTCCCTTCGAGTTGCTCTACGGAAGAAAGGTACGGGGACCCCTAAACCTGATCCGGGAGCACTGGGAGGGAGAGATGGAGGCTGACGGTGTCCCCATTGTGCCATACGTGCTGGAACTCAGGGACCGAATGGAGCAATTAGCCAAATCCGTGCGGGCTAATCTCCAGTTGGCCCAGAGAAGACAGAAAGTATGGTACGATCGGGGGGCCCGAAAGAGAATCTTCACCATAGGACAAAAGGTGTTAGTACTTAAGCCGGTGAAGACAGACAAATTGCAGGCGTCCTGGCAGGGTCCCTACCAGATCGTAGAGAAAAGGGGAGACATCACTTATGTGATAGCTAGCTGCCACGACAACAATCTTAGAAAGACATTCCATGTAAACATGCTCAAGGAATATTTTGAGCGACCAGAGAACATGACGGCCGTATGTTGTTCCCCTCAGGAAGACCCCGACAGTTTACCCATTCCAGACCTATTAGAAAAGAGCCTCCCCACAGGTATAGTGGCGCAGGTTCAGATAGGGGACCGACTTAGCCCCACTGAAAGGGAGCAGCTCAACCAACTCCTCCAGTCCAAACACCTCACCTTCTCCCCGAAGCCAGGGTACACTACTTTAACCACCCACCAGGTAGATACTCCGGGACAAGCTCCCTTGCGCCAGGCTCCGTACAGAATCCCCGAAGCAGTTAGGACAGGAATGAAGAAGGAGATCGATGAGATGCTCCAGCTCAGGGTAATTGAGCCCTCTGATAGTCCCTGGGCCTCCCCAGTTGTCTTGGTGCCCAAGAAAGATGGGACCACCCGGTTCTGCGTAGACTATCGGAGGCTCAATGAAAATACCGTGACGGACGCTTACCCTATGCCCAGGGTAGACGAGCTACTCGATCGTATAGCCAGGGGAAATTACCTGACCACTATTGACCTCTGCAAAGGTTACTGGCAGATTCCCCTGGCCCCGGAGGCTATCCCCAAGTCGGCATCGGTCACCCCATTCAGCTTATATCAGTTTAGGGTAATGCCGTTTGGGATGAAGAATGCCCCAGCTACATTCCAGCGCTTGGTGGATAGGCTCCTGGATGGCTTCCAGAGTTTTGCTTGCGCCTACCTGGACGACATAGCGATCCACAGTGAGTCCTGGGAGGACCACTTAGCTCATGTGGGAATGGTTCTGGATCAGATCCGGGCTGCTGGCCTGACTCTGAAGCCAGAAAAATGCCACTTTGGGATGGCCGAGGTACAGTACCTGGGTCACCGGGTGGGGTGTGGAAAGCAGCGACCAGAGCCGTCCAAAATAGAAGCTGTCGCCAATTGGCCCACCCCCATCACTAAGACTCAGGTCCTAGCCTTCCTGGGCACGGCAGGGTACTATAGACGGTTCGTACCAGACTACAGCACACTTGCCAAACCCCTGACTGACTTGACCAAGAAGAACTTACCTCGACAGGTCCTGTGGTCTCCCCACTGTGAAACAGCTTTCCAGGCTCTCAAAAATGCTCTAATTAACGCTCCTGTCTTGGCGGCCCCAGCCCTTAACAAACGTTTTATCGTCCATACAGATGCTTCCATGTTCGGGCTGGGAGCCGTCCTCAGCCAAGTAGGCGAAGATGGAGGGGAGCATCCAGTTGCCTACATCAGCCGGAAGCTCCTGCCCCGCGAAGTCAGCTATGCAGCGGTCGAAAAGGAGTGTTTGGCTTTGGTGTGGGCATTAAAGAAATTGACTCCCTATTTATATGGTCAGGAGTTCACTCTGGTCACCGACCATAACCCGTTGGTGTGGCTGAACCGGGTCTCTGGAGATAACGGCAGGCTATTACGTTGGAGCTTTTCGTTGTAACCCTTCAATTTCACCATTACTTACAGACCTGGGAAACAGAATGGCAACGCCGACGGGTTGTCCAGACAAACCGACCTCAGCCCCGCATAACCAGTGGTCTGGACAGCCTTAGTCTGCCCCGAAAAGGGGTCAGACCGTGTCTGCCAGAGTGTTCCACAGAAAGGGAGCACTGTTACAGAAGCATTAGTTATTTTGTTGTGAAGAGCTTATTTCCCAGCAGCAATGCCTGAACCAGCAAGCCAGCGCCTAAGAAGGGCTCCAAGAAAACCGTAACAAGTATCATTTCATAAAGAGTTAACTCTTTTTTTTCAGCTTTTAGAAACTATTGCCTAAATACACGTTTGCTGGCCTCAGCTCTAAGTTTAGTGATAACAAATCCCATTGTCTAATCACCTCTGGAGCCAGACTGCTAATTGATAAGATGAACTTGTAAACTTGTTATCTTAAGTACTGTAATCCTATTGTGGCCTGTCAAAGGACAGTGCTCTCTATCTAAATGTGTGATGTGGGATTTTGTGCTTCCCCCCCTCTCCCCCTGGGAGTGCCCTGTGTGCATGTAACCTTAATAAAAAGCAGGCTGGGCATCCCAGTCCTGAGTTCTTGTTTGACCCTCAGTCGCAGCGTTGACTCGTTTTTGTGGGCAGAAGGGTATCCTAGCTGCACTGCAGCTAAGGGAGATTATTCTATATTTGCGAGACTCATATAGAATACTATGGAAAGCAGCTTCTCCCCTCTTTAGCAATAGGGATCCAGGCTACTAAGCGGTCCATCTCTCAGCGAGACTAAGGGTAACCGTAACATTTCCCTTTCAAAATTAGACTCCCGGTACCCCTATTACTACTTGGTTTCCAGAAAGGACAGCAATGCATTGCAAAAAAAAGTTAATACTACAGTCCCCTCACATAGGGCACAATGATCTAAAGGTCTCTGGGCTGGCGAGATTATTAAATAATGCGCCCCAGTACTTCTATTTCCCAGGTGAAATGATCCAACAGAGTGTCTCGCTAAGGGGCGTATACTGCATTTTCATATTAAAAGTACACAATAAAATTCATTTTTTAAACATCATACAAAATTAATATTTTAACCATTCAAACAAAAATAATCAGGGAAAATTGAATTGTTACGGTGCATCAAAAATCGTGATAAAATTAGCCACCAAAATTCGTATTTTATCAAAAATGTAAAATTTGTATGTTAATTACACAGGAAAAAAACGTATTAAATATGCACAGTGTAAATAATAAATTAAGTATACTGGATGTGTATGAAAAAAGTACAAAATTCGTAGCGTGATTTATATTGGCTGCAGGATTTCATTTTTAAAGTGCGCCCTCTGCTCAATGCTAACGTCGCTGAATGTCCCTTTCCTACGAGTTCTATTACTTTCAATAGTAGACATCTCACCACTCGCAGTCACAGGGACTGCACCTTTTTTAAGATAATTGCACCAGGGCAGCCCCTGTGAGGATCAGCATAAAAAACCACGTCTGATCTAGAAAAGTTTAGATCATCGGACCCTTAGTGCCTAATGATCAAAATCTCGCTAATCTTATATTATAATATAGGAGTCTCTCCTTCACATACAAAACTCTGCATAGTGAAATAAACATCTTTCAATGTTAAATTTAAGTATCTAAAATGTTTTGGAGAGATCTCACCATATTGATGAGACTTCTAAGATGATCTCACCTCAGCAGAGAGCTTTAACTCATCTGGCCCCTAAGTACCATAATAATAATCTTAGTATCCTAATCCAACCTTATTGCTAAAACTGAACTCAAAATAGGTCAACATCCTACTTGTTCCACAACCAGCACCCTAATCATTAAAAAAATTTACTGTAACGTGTGTCCAGAGCATAAACCTAATACTTACTGTTACGGTTACCCTTAGTCTCGCTGAGAGATGGACCGCTTAGTAGCCTGGATCCCTATTGCTAAAGAGGGGAGAAGCTGCTTTCCATAGTATTCTATATGAGTCTCGCAAATATAGAATAATCTCCCTTAGCTGCAGTACAGCTAGGATACCCTTCTGCCCACAAAAACGAGTCAACGCTGCGATTGAGGGTCAAACAAGAACTCAGGACTGGGATGCCCAGCCTGCTTTTTATTAAGGTTACATGCACACAGGGCACTCCCAGGGGGAGAGGGGGGGAAGCACAAAATCCCCCATCACACATTTAGATAGAGAGCACTGTCCTTTGACAGGCCACAATAGGATTACAGTACTTAAGATAACAAGTTTACAAGTTCATCTTATCAATTAGCAGTCTGGCTCCAGAGGTGATTAGACAATGGGATTTGTTATCACTAAACTTAGAGCTGAGGCTAGCAAACGTGTAATTAGACAATAGTTTCTAAAAGCTGAAAAAAAAAGAGTTAACTCTTTATGAAATGATACTTGTTACGGTTTTCTTGGAGCCCTTCTTAGGCGCTGGCTTGCTGGTTCAGGCATTGCTGCTGGGAAATAAGCTCTGCACAACAAAATAACTAATGCTTCTGTAACAGTGCTCCCTTTCTGTGGAACACTCTGGCAGACACGGTCTGACCCCTTTTCGGGGCAGACTAAGGCTGTCCAGACCGCTGGTTATGCGGGGCTGAGGTCGGTTTGTCTGGACAACCCGTCGGCGTTGCCATTCTGTTTCCCAGGTCTGTAAGTAATGGTGAAATTGAAGGGTTGCAACGATAAGCTCCAACGTAATAGCCTGCCGTTATCTCCAGAGACCCGGTTCAGCCACACCAACGGGTTATGGTCGGTGACCAGAGTGAACTCCTGACCATATAAATAGGGAGTCAATTTCTTTAATGCCCACACCAAAGCCAAACACTCCTTTTCGACCGCTGCATAGCTGACTTCGCGGGGCAGGAGCTTCCGGCTGATGTAGGCAACTGGATGCTCCCCTCCATCTTCGCCTACTTGGCTGAGGACGGCTCCCAGCCCGAACATGGAAGCATCTGTATGGACGATAAAACGTTTGTTAAGGGCTGGGGCCGCCAAGACAGGAGCGTTAATTAGAGCATTTTTGAGAGCCTGGAAAGCCGTTTCACAGTGGGGAGACCACAGGACCTGTCGAGATAAGTTCTTCTTGGTCAAGTCAGTCAGGGGTTTGTCAAGTGTGCTGTAGTCTGGTACGAACCGTCTATAGTACCCTGCCGTGCCCAGGAAGGCTAGGACCTGAGTCTTAGTGATGGGGGTGGGCCAATTGGCGACAGCTTCTATTTTGGACGGCTCTGGTCGCTGCTTTCCACACCCCACCCGGTGACCCAGGTACTGTACCTCGGCCATCCCAAAGTGGCATTTTTCTGGCTTCAGAGTCAGGCCAGCAGCCCGGATCTGATCCAGAACCATTCCCACATGAGCTAAGTGGTCCTCCCAGGACTCACTGTGGATCGCTATATCGTCCAGGTAGGCGCAAGCAAAACTCTGGAAGCCATCCAGGAGCCTATCCACCAAGCGCTGGAATGTAGCTGGGGCATTCTTCATCCCAAACGGCATTACAATAAACTGATATAAGCCGAATGGGGTGACGAATGCCGACTTGGGGATAGCCTCCGGGGCCAGGGGAATCTGCCAGTAACCTTTGCAGAGGTCAATAGTGGTCAGGTAATTTCCCCTGGCTATACGATCGAGTAGCTCGTCTACCCTGGGCATAGGGTAAGCGTCCGTCACGGTATTTTCATTGAGCCTCCGATAGTCTACGCAGAACCGGGTGGTCCCATCTTTCTTGGGCACCAAGACAACTGGGGAGGCCCAGGGACTATCGGAGGGCTCAATTACCCTGAGCTGGAGCATCTCATCGATCTCCTTCTTCATTCCTGTCCTAACTGCTTCGGGGATTCTGTACGGAGCCTGGCGCAAGGGAGCTTGTCCCGGAGTATCTACCTGGTGGGTGGTTAAAGTAGTGTACCCTGGCTTCGGGGAGAAGGTGAGGTGTTTGGACTGGAGGAGTTGGTTGAGCTGCTCCCTTTCAGTGGGGCTAAGTCGGTCCCCTATCTGAACCTGCGCCACTATACCTGTGGGGAGGCTCTTTTCTAATAGGTCTGGAATGGGTAAACTGTTGGGGTCTTCCTGAGGGGAACAACATACGGCCGTCACGTTCTCTGGTCGCTCAAAATATTCCTTGAGCATGTTTACATGGAATGTCTTTCTAAGATTGTTGTCGTGGCAGCTAGCTATCACATAAGTGGTGTCTCCCCTTTTCTCTACGATCTGGTAGGGACCCTGCCAGGACGCCTGCAATTTGTCTGTCTTCACCGGCTTAAGTACTAACACCTTTTGTCCTATGGTGAAGATTCTCTTTCGGGCCCCCCGATCGTACCATACTTTCTGTCTTCTCTGGGCCAACTGGAGATTAGCCCGCACGGATTTGGCTAATTGCTCCATTCGGTCCCTGAGTTCCAGCACGTATGGCACAATGGGGACACCGTCAGCCTCCATCTCTCCCTCCCAGTGCTCCCGGATCAGGTTTAGGGGTCCCCGTACCTTTCTTCCGTAGAGCAACTCGAAGGGAGAGAACCCTGTCATTTCCTGGGGCACCTCCCGATAAGCAAATAGGAGGTGCGGCAGGAAGCGTTCCCAGTCTCGGTATTCCTGAGTGAATGTCTTGAGCATTTGCTTGAGGGTCCCATTGAACCTCTCACACAGCCCGTTCGTCTGGGGGTGGTATGGGGAGCTCAGGAGGGACTTAATTTTGCAAACCTGCCAGAGTTGTTGGGTCAATTCAGCCGTAAATTGGGTGCCTCGGTCGGATAGGATTTCTTTTGGAAATCCTACCCGGGAGAACACCTGTACTAGTGCATTCGCTACCGTATCCGCTTGTATGTTGGATAGGGCGACAGCCTCTGGGTACCTGGTAGCGTAGTCCACTACGGTAAGAATGTATCGCTTACCGGAGGGACTAGGGGTAGCCAGTGGTCCCACTAGGTCAATAGCAACCCGGCTGAAGGGTTCCTCTACAATGGGCATATTTACTAGCTGGGCTTTAGGGTGATCGCCTCGCCTTCCTACTCGTTGACACACATCGCAAGGTAGAAGGCCGCCTGTCTCGCAGCCATTCCTTCCCTTGCTGTTCCATGCCATTATAAAAATGTTCTAAGAGAAACAATTGTAAAATTTCCTCCCCAGTCACCGCTTTACTTCCGCTCAGCCAGTGATTTGCCGCTCTCCGCATTCGGTGCGCCCATTCCATATGGGTATCGTTAGGCTTCTTTTCCGTGCCCCGAAACTGTCGGCGATACGTGTCCGGAGTTACAGCGTACCATCGCAACAGTGTCTCCTTAACTAGCTCATACTGTGTCACTTCCTCAGCACCCAGAGTACGAAAGGCTTCCAGGGCTCGCCCGGATAGTTTCCCAGACAATATCGTGGGCCACTCTCTGTTGGGAATCTGGTGCAGGGCACATTGCCTTTCGAAGTCCGCCAAATATTCATCAATCCCTGTCTCGCTCTCTAGGAAGGGTCGAAATGCCGCATAGGGTATCTTGGGCCTCCCAGCATTTTCGACAGGGATGATTACCTGCGGGGCTTCAGCATTGCGGTGTGCGTTCGCTAGGTTGAGTTCGTGGGCTCGAGTCTCTCGTATATCCTCGTCCGCCTCCGCCATCAACTGCTGTACCAATTCCATGGAGGGGTTCGGCCCGTATAATGAGAGCCTTTCCCGAACAATCCTGTTTTTTTCGTCACTAATCGTGGTCGGTGTTTCCGCCATTGTGAAGCTCTGATCCAGTTCGGTCAATTCTGCGATCAGCTCTCTCCTCGGCCGGTTGCTGGCGTACCCCCCTCTGCTTTCAAGTAAATCCTTTAGGGTTGTACGCTTCAATTTTTCGTAAGCGCTCTCCATCCGTTCTGTACCTCTCCTAGGAAATCCAGGAAAATCCCGCCGCTGCCGCCAAATGTTACGGTTACCCTTAGTCTCGCTGAGAGATGGACCGCTTAGTAGCCTGGATCCCTATTGCTAAAGAGGGGAGAAGCTGCTTTCCATAGTATTCTATATGAGTCTCGCAAATATAGAATAATCTCCCTTAGCTGCAGTACAGCTAGAATACCCTTCTGCCCACAAAAACGAGTCAACGCTGCGATTGAGGGTCAAACAAGAACTCAGGACAGGAATGCCCAGCCTGCTTTTTATTAAGGTTACATGCACACAGGGCACTCCCAGGGGGAGAGGGGGGGAAGCACAAAATCCCCCATCACACATTTAGATAGAGAGCACTGTCCTTTGACAGGCCACAATAGGATTACAGTACTTAAGATAACAAGTTTACAAGTTCATCTTATCAATTAGCAGTCTGGCTCCAGAGGTGATTAGACAATGGGATTTGTTATCACTAAACTTAGAGCTGAGGCTAGCAAACGTGTAATTAGACAATAGTTTCTAAAAGCTGAAAAAAAAAGAGTTAACTCTTTATGAAATGATACTTGTTACGGTTTTCTTGGAGCCCTTCTTAGGCGCTGGCTTGCTGGTTCAGGCATTGCTGCTGGGAAATAAGCTCTGCACAACAAAATAACTAATGCTTCTGTAACACTTACACTAGGTACTTTACTACGATAATACTTTGTTATGAAGTACTAAGACAATCCTTCCCAACCAGTAACCTTGAAAAAGCATTACGTAAATCTAACACATTGCTCCTTACATGACATTTTCCTAAACTAGAATCATAGCAAAGCGCTTTAAATATGAGAATCCTAACGCTAATCCTACCACATGATCCTATCACTGCCCTAACCCTACCACATAATCCTATCACTGTCCTAACCCTACCACATAATCCTATCACTGCCCTAACCCTACCACATGATCCTATCACTGTCCTAACCCTACCACATGATCCTATCACTGCCCTAACCCTACCACATGATCCTATCACTGTCCTAACCCTACCACATGATCCTATCACTGCCCTAACCCTACCACATAATCCTATCACTGCCCTAACCCTACCACATGATCCTATCACTGTCCTAACCCTACCACATAATCCTATCACTGCCCTAACCCTACCACATGATCCAATCACTGCCCTAACCCTACCACATGATCTATCTGCCCTAACCCTACCACATGATCCTATCACTGCCCTAACCCTACCACATGATCCTATCACTGCCCTAACCCTACCACATGATCCTATCACTGCCCTAACCCTACCACATGATCCTATCACTGCCCTAACCCTACCACATGATCCTATCACTGCCCTAACCCTACCACATAATCCTATCACTGCCCTAACCCTACCACATGATCCTATCACTGCCCTAACCCTACCACATAATCATATCACTGCCCTAACCCTACCACATGATCTATCTGCCCTAACACTACCACATAATCCTATCACTGCCCTAACCCTACCACATGATCTATCTGCCCTAACCCTACCACATGATCCTATCACTGCCCTAACCCTACCACATGATCCTATCACTGCCCTAACCCTACCACATGATCCTATCACTGCCCTAACCCTACCAAATGAACCTATCACTGCCCTAACCCTACCACATGATCCTATCTCTGCCCTAACACTACCACATGAACCTATCACTGCCCTGACCCTGCCACATGATCATATCACTGCCATAACACTACCACATGATCCTATCACTGCCCTAACCCTACCACATGATCCTATCACTGCCCTAACCCTACCACATGATCCTATCACTGCCCTAACACTACCACATGATGCTATCACTGCCCTAACCCTACCACATGATGCTATCACTGCCCTAACCCTACCACATGATCCTATCACTGCCCTAACCCTACCACATGATCCTATCACTGCCCTAACCCTACCACATGATCCTATCACTGCCCTAACACTACCACATGATCCTATCACTGCCCTAACCCTACCACATGATCCTATCACTGCCCTAACCCTACCACATGATCCTATCACTGCCATAACACTACCACATGATCCTATCACTGCCCTAACACTACCACATGAACCCATCACTGCCCTAACACTACCTATTACTGCCCTGACCCTACCACATGATCCTATCACTGCCATAACACTACCACATGATCCTATCACTGCCATAACACTACCACATGATCCTATCACTGCCCTGACCCTACCACATGATCCTATCACTGCCATAACACTACCACATAAACCTATCACTGCCATAACACTACCACATGATCCTATCACTGCCCTGATCCTACCACATGATCCTATCACTGCCCTAACCCTACCACATGATCCTATCACTGCCCTAACCCTACCACATGATCCTATCACTGCCCTAACCCTATCACATGATCCTATCACTGCCATAACACTACCACATGATCCTATCACTGCCCTAACACTACCACATGATCCTATCACTGCCCTAACCCTACCACATGAACCTATCACTTCCCTAACACTACCACATGATCCTATCACTGCCCTAACCCTACCACATGAACCTATCACTTCCCTAACACTACCACATGATCCTATCACTTCCCTAACACTACCACATGATCCTATCACTGCCCTAACCCTACCACATGATCCTATCACTGCCCTAACCCTACCACATGATCTTATCACCGCCCTAACACTACCACATGATACTATCACTGCTATAACCCTACCACATGATCCTATCACTGCCATAACACTACCACATGATCCTATCACTGCCCTAACACTACCACATGAACCTATCACTTCCCTAACACTACCACATGATCCTATCACTTCCCTAACACTACCACATGATCCTATCACTGCCCTAACCCTACCACATGATCCTATCACTGCCCTAACCCTACCACATGATCCTATCACCGCCCTAACACTACCACATGATACTATCACTGCTATAACCCTGCCACATGATCCTATCACTGCTCTAACACTACCACATGATCCTACCACTCCCCTAACACTACCACATGATCCTATCACTGCCCTAACACTACCATGTGATCTATCTGCCCTAACCCTACCACATGATCCTATCACTGCCCTAACCCTACCACATGATCCTATCACTGCCCTAACCCTACCAAATGAACCTATCACTGCCCTAACCCTACCACATGATCCTATCACTTCCCTAACACTACCACATGATCCTATCACTTCCCTAACACTACCACATGATCCTATCACTGCCCTGACCATACCACATGATCCTATCACTGCCCTAACCCTACCAAATGAACCTATCACTGTCCTAACCCTACCTCATGATCCTATCACTGCCCTAACACTACCACATGAACCTATCACTTCCCTAACACTACCACATGATCCTATCACTGCCCTAACCCTACCACATGATCCTATCACTGCCCTAACAATACCACATGATCCTATCACAGCCCTAACCCTACCACATGATTCTATCACTGTCCTAACCCTACCACATGATCCTATCACTGCCCTAACACTACCACATGAACCTATCACTGCCCTAACACTACCACATGATCCTATCACTGCCCTAACCCTACCACATGATCCTATCACTGCCCTAACACTACCACATGAACCTATCACTTCCCTAACTCTACCACATGATCCTATCACTGCCCTAACCCTACCACATGATCCTATCACTGCCCTAACAATACCACATGATCCTATCACAGCCCTAACCCTACCACATGATTCTATCACTGTCCTAACCCTACCACATGATCCTATCACTGCCCTAACACTACCACATGAACCTATCACTGCCCTAACACTACCACATGATCCTATCACTGCCCTAACCCTACCACATGATCCTATCACTGCCCTAACAATACCACATGATCCTATCACTTCCCTAACACTACCACATGATCCTATCACTGCCCTAACCCTACCACATGATCCTATCACTGCCCTAACAATACCACATGATCCTATCACTGCCCTAACCCTACCACATGATCCTATCACTGCTCTAACCCTACCACATGATCCTATCACTGCCCTAACTCTACCACATGATCCTATCACTGCCCTAACCCTACCACATGATCCTATCACTGCCCTAACACTACCACATGATCCTATCACTGCCCTAACCCTACCACATGATCCTATCACTGCCCTAATACTACCATATGATCCTATCATCGCCCTAACCCTACCACATGATTCTATCACTGCCCTAACCCTACCACATGATCCTATCACTGCCCTAACCCTACCACATGATCCTATCACTGCCCTAACACTACCACATGATCCTATCACTGCCCTAACCCTACCACATGTTCCTATCACTGCCCTAACCCTACCACATGACCTATCACTGCCATAATCCTAGGCATGATCCTGTCATTGCCCTAACACTACCACATGATCCTATCACTGCTCTAACACTACCACATGATCCTATCACTGCCCTAACTCTACCACATGATCCTATCACTGCCCTAACCCTACCACATGATCCTATCACTGCCCTAACACTACCACATGATCCTATCACTGCCCTAAGCCTACCACATGATCCTATCACTGCCCTAACCCTACCACATGATCCTATCACTGCCCTAACACTACCACATGATTCTATCACTGCCCTAACACTACCACATGATTCTATCACTGTCCTAACCCTACCACATGATCCTATCACTGCCCTAACCCTACCACATAATCCTATCACTGTCCTAACCCTACCACATGATCCTATCACTGTCCTAACCCTACCACATGATCCTATCACTGTCCTAACCCTACCACATGATCCTATCACTGCCCTAACCCTACCACATTGTGACAAAACCAATCTCGCCACTGTACATTGGAGGGCCTGTTATGGAACATTCTTTGGGCTGGAGGTACATGGGCTTAAGGATACCCAGAGACTGCATGGAAATATGGAATTTTATATGCTGGACACCGCATGTACTTTCATAACTCTGTCTTATGTCTATGTCACCCTGTATCCATAAATACAGGATGGGTACAGGGTGTGAGTGCCCCTTGTGGGAGCAATTGTGACTCTATAAGCCAAGTGGGCATAAAAGACTTTATAGCTAATAAGAACTGTTCCTATATTCTGTAATAAGATGTATTCTATGTATGTTTAAGATCTGATTGTGTCTCAGGAGTCTGTCTAGGTAAACTGATTGGATTTTGTGTGATTATGTTAACTAGACTGCCCAACATCAGATTATCTGAGTACTTAATATGTTAATCTGTTTTACCTGTGAATAGACAATTCTTAGAGGTTTGATGCATTGTTCATATGTTTGCTTTACTGTTTAACCAATGCCCTCTGTAACCTGAAGCCAGGGTTATATTCAACCCCCCCTGTGACAAAACCAATCTCGCCACTGTACATTGGAGGGCCTGTTATGGAACATTCTTTGGGCTGGAGGTACATGGGCTTAAGGATACCCAGAGACTGCATGAAAATATGGAATTTTATATGCTGGACACCCCATGTACTTTCATAACTCTGTCTTATGTCTATGTCACCCTGTATCCATAAATACAGGATGGGTACAGGGTGTGAGTGCCCCTTGTGGGAGCAATTGTGACTCTATAAGCCAAGTGGGCATAAAAGACTTTATAGCTAATAAGAACTGTTCCTATATTCTCTAATAAGATGTATTCTATGTATGTTTAAGATCTGATTGTGTCTCAGGAGTCTGTCTGGGTAAACTGATTGTGTCCTTGTGTGATTATGTTAACTAGACTGCCCAACATCAGATTGTCTGAGTAAACGTTCTTCCCTAGTTAATTAACTTAATATGTTAATCTGTTTTACCTGTGAATAGATAATTGTTAGAGGTTTGATGCATTGTTCATATGTTTGCTTTACTGTTTAACCAATGCCCATTGTAACCTGAAGCCAGGGTGTATAAATCTGTGTGCTGCCTTCAAATAAAGCATATATTCTGTTTAAACCTGAAAACTGGCTGGTTGGTGAATTGCTGATTCCCTATGCAGGACGTTGTTCCCTGGTATTAACCCTTGGTACACTGTTGGTACCGTAACATTGGTGGCAGCGACGGAATGAACCTTATCGCCCAGAAGAGCAACTACACAAGCCAGTAACCTCAGGAAGAGGGGGATTATTACAATACTGACTAAGATGGAAAAGAGAAAAGTAAATTTTGCAGCTTTTAAAAACTTCCTGGAAACAGAAGGAGAGATTGATGGGTACCTTGCGGATTTTGAGAGGCAATGTGCACTACACAAGGTACCCGCAGAGGACTGGGTCACGATATTATCTGGAAAATTATCCGGCCGGGCCAGAGAGGCTTTTCGGGCCATTCCAGATGAGGAAGTCAGGGATTATAATACTGTAAAAGAGGCTCTGCTCTCTAGGTATGCGGTTACACCGGAGGCATACCGGAGACGGTTCAGAGACACTGTTAAATTAGC
This sequence comes from Bombina bombina, assembly GCF_027579735.1. Classification (NCBI taxonomy): domain Eukaryota; kingdom Metazoa; phylum Chordata; class Amphibia; order Anura; family Bombinatoridae; genus Bombina; species Bombina bombina. The sequence goes on from NW_026512642.1 coordinate 178,874, forward strand.
TGGTGATTCCTACCTTGAGTGGGCATGTAAGGTGCACCGCACAGCAGCTCACTGGATAGCGGGGTGCCAAGCCATATCTGGGGAAGAGGTGCTGCAGCTATTCCTGTTGGAACATTGCTTCGACAAATTACCCGCAGGAGTTCGAGAGTGGGTTCGGGACCGTAAACCCTCCACCCTGCAGGAAGCGGCTCGCTTGGCAGATGAGTATACGGATGCCCACAAACTGGACACTGCTACCACTAAGCCCCCTGCTAGAGTGGAGTACAGACCCCCAGTCACCCCAGCAGCTGCCAGTTACCAAACCCCGGCGCACCACTATACCACACGGCCTCCGGCCACGAACTACCCTCAGAGAGCCCTGCGGTGCTACTCACAACCTATTCGGTGCTTTAGATGTAAGCAACTAGGGCACAAAAGACCAGAGTGTCCCCTAAACGCAGCGAACCAAGCGCAGTCCTGGAGAAGACCCGCCGGCGGAATCCCACGTAATCCTCAGCCTGCGGCCCGCTACGTAGAGGCGCAAGAATGCTGGAGCATCCTACATGAGGCAGACCTTGTGCAAGCTGCCCACCGGAATAACCGGCAACTGGTTAAAGTGAATGGGAAGAAGGTCAGTGGTCTACGGGATACTGGTGCTACCATGACCTTGCTTCAAAAGAACTTGGTGTCTGAGAAACAGTACACTGGAGACACTGTGGCTGTGAGGGTAGCAGGGGGCGATGTGTTCAGCCTACCTGTTGCCAGGGTACATTTGGATTGGGGAGTGGGCGCTAGACCTGTGAATGTGGGGGTCAAGAAGGACTTACCTGCTGATGTTCTTCTTGGAAATGACTTGGCCCCCCTTGTTTCTGCCTACGCTCCTATGGGTCCCGCTGATGTTAACTCTGTGACTACCCGTGCCCAGATCCGTGCAGCAGAGACTGACCCACCTGCTGCTAAGCCCCAGGACGCTGAGCTCAGTAAATCTCTATCCGCTATTGATATGTGGAGGTCCCGTTACAATGCGCTGATGAAGGAGAAGAGGAGCGCAGAGGAAAAAGCACGTTTAGAACAGGAATCTCTGCTAGACAAGCTGCACCGACAGACTGCAGAAAACACCAGCTTGAGAGTGGAACATGAAACATTAAAGAAAAACTTAGTGACACTGGAGGAGAAGCTGACGCTGGCTCATAGAGAGGTGCAGCAACTCAAGGGCACCCTATGTCAGTATGAAGGGATTGTGGATACCTATAAAGAGCAGGTACAGAAAACTCGTAAAGAAGCTGATGGGATTTTGAAGGACTGTTTGGCCCTGGTCTGGGCACTGAGGAATTTGAACCCTTGTTTGTATGGACAGGAATTCTCTCTCATAACGGGAATACAGATGGATTGTCCCAGCAAACTGACATGCCTACCAGGCGCTCTGGTGGTATATGGCACAGTACATACCCTGGACAGCCGAGCATGACAAACCAGAGGGAGAGGAGTTTGATGGTCCTGTCCCCCAGCAACACGGCTGTTTAGCCAAAGGGGAGACGATTGGTCTCCCCCTCCAGCAGCACAGCTATGTATCCAAAGGGGAGACAGTCGGTCTCCCCCTCCAGCAACCAGGCTCCCACCAGGCTACTTCCATGGTAGTGCTGGCACCCGGGCAGAGTACAGCTGGTCTCTGCCCACCTCGCAACCCACCAATTCAGCGTACCAGTCCCCCACACAGCTGTGGTGAGGCACCTGGACATGGACAAGTTTTCCCCGTACTCAGGTGTAGTAACCATTTATTGTGGGTGGGCTGTACTACTAATTGTGTTTTATGGGTGGGTTGCTGGACTAACCAGGGCACTGACCGGCAGGAGGTCAGATACCCTGTTAGTCTGTTTGGAAAAGGGGAGAGATGTGACAAAACCAATCTCGCCACTGTACATTGGAGGGCCTGTTATGGAACATTCTTTGGGCTGGAGGTACATGGGCTTAAGGATACCCAGAGACTGCATGAAAATATGGAATTTTATATGCTGGACACCCCATGTACTTTCATAACTCTGTCTTATGTCTATGTCACCCTGTATCCATAAATACAGGATGGGTACAGGGTGTGAGTGCCCCTTGTGGGAGCAATTGTGACTCTATAAGCCAAGTGGGCATAAAAGACTTTATAGCTAATAAGAACTGTTCCTATATTCTCTAATAAGATGTATTCTATGTATGTTTAAGATCTGATTGTGTCTCAGGAGTCTGTCTGGGTAAACTGATTGTGTCCTTGTGTGATTATGTTAACTAGACTGCCCAACATCAGATTGTCTGAGTAAACGTTCTTCCCTAGTTAATTAACTTAATATGTTAATCTGTTTTACCTGTGAATAGATAATTGTTAGAGGTTTGATGCATTGTTCATATGTTTGCTTTACTGTTTAACCAATGCCCATTGTAACCTGAAGCCAGGGTGTATAAATCTGTGTGCTGCCTTCAAATAAAGCATATATTCTGTTTAAACCTGAAAACTGGCTGGTTGGTGAATTGCTGATTCCCTATGCAGGACGTTGTTCCCTGGTATTAACCCTTGGTACACTGTTGGTACCGTAACACCCCCCATCTGGGGTCAAAACCTGTATAAATACTAGGCATTCAGCCTTTAATAAATATATTCTTTTTTAAACCTGAAATGTGGAGCTTGGTCTCATGTTTGCAGGGAAACTGATCGAGGTTGTGAAGTGCTGATTCTGTATGCAGGACATTGTTCCCTGGTATTAACCCTTGGTATCCTGTTGGTACCGTAACAATTGGTGGCAAGCGACGGAATGAACCTTATCGCCCAGAAGAGCAACTACACAAGCCAGTAACCTCAGGAAGAGGGGGATTATTACAATACTGACTAAGATGGAAAAGAGAAAAGTAAATTTTGCAGCTTTTAAAAACTTCCTGGAAACAGAAGGAGAGATTGATGGGTACCTTGCGGATTTTGAGAGGCAATGTGCACTACACAAGGTACCCGCAGAGGACTGGGTCACGATATTATCTGGAAAATTATCCGGCCGGGCCAGAGAGGCTTTTCCAGATGAGGAAGTCAGGGATTATAATACTGTAAAAGAGGCTCTGCTCTCCAGGTATGCGGTTACACCGGAGGCATACCGGAGGCGGTTCAGAGACACTGTTAAATTAGCTGGAGATTCCTACCTTGAGTGGGCATGTAAGGTGCACCGCACAGCAGCTCACTGGATAGCGGGGTGCCAAGCCGTATCTGGGGAAGAGGTGCTGCAGCTATTCCTGTTGGAACATTGCTTCGACAAGTTACCCGCAGGAGTTCGAGAGTGGGTTCGGGACCGTAAACCCTCCACCCTGCAGGAAGCGGCTCGCTTGGCAGATGAGTATACGGATGCCCGCAAACTGGACACTGCTACCACTAAGCCCCCTGCTAGAGTGGAGTACAGACCCCCAGTCCCCCCAGCAGCTGCCAGTTACCAAACCCCGGCGCACCGCTATACCACACGGCCTCTGGCCACGAACTACCCTCAGAGAGCCCTGTTCAATTTGCGGTGCTACTCACAACCTATTCGGTGCTTTAGATGTAAGCAACTAGGGCACAAAAGACCAGAGTGTCCCCTAAACGCAGCGAACCAAGCGCAGTCCTGGAGAAGACCCGCCGGCGGAATCCCACGTAATCCTCAGCCTGCGGCCCGCTACGTAGAGGCGCAAGAATGCTGGAGCATCCTACATGAGGCAGACCTTGTGCAAGCTGCCCACCGGAATAACCGGCAACTGGTTAAAGTGAATGGGAAGAAGGTCAGTGGTCTACGGGATACTGGTGCTACCATGACCTTGCTTCAAAAGAACTTGGTGTCTGAGAAACAGTACACTGGAGACACTGTGGCTGTGAGGGTAGCAGGGGGCGATGTGTTCAGCCTACCTGTTGCCAGGGTACATTTGGATTGGGGAGTGGGCGCTAGACCTGTGAATGTGGGGGTCAAGAAGGACTTACCTGCTGATGTTCTTCTTGGAAATGACTTGGCCCCCCTTGTTTCTGCCTACGCTCCTATGGGTCCCGCTGATGTTAACTCTGTGACTACCCGTGCCCAGATCCGTGCAGCAGAGACTGACCCACCTGCTGCTAAGCCCCAGGACGCTGAGCTCAGTAAATCTCTATCCGCTATTGATATGTGGAGGTCCCGTTACAATGCGCTGATGAAGGAGAAGAGGAGCGCAGAGGAAAAAACACGTTTAGAACGTGAATCTCTGCTAGACAAGCGGCACCGACAGACTGCAGAAAACACCAGCTTGAGAGTGGGACATGAAACCTTAAAGACAAACTTAGCGACACTTGAGGAGAAGCTGACGCTGGCTCATAGTGAGGTGCAGCAACTCAAGGGCACCCTATGTCAGTATGAAGGGATTGTGGATACCTATAAAGAGCAGGTACAGAAAACTCGTAAAGAAGCTGATGGGATTTTGAAGGACTGTTTGGCCCTGGTCTGGGCACTGAGGAATTTGAACCCTTGTTTGTATGGACAGGAATTCTCTCTCATAACGGGAATACAGATGGATTGTCCCAGCAAATTGACATGCCTACCAGGCGCTCTGGTGGTATATGGCACAGTATATACCCTGGACAGCTGAGCATGACAAACCAGAGGGAGAGGAGTTTGATGGTTCTGGCTTGTTATGGGAATCCTTTACAGAGCCTGACTTTGGGAGCCCTGCGCAGACCAGACTTCAGGACATTTTCTATGAGAGGGAGGCTAGGCATGACTGGGCTGACCCCCATGAAGTAGAGCCAGACCTGGCTCACTTAGCAGCCCTGGAGTGGGAACTGGAGCAGGACTTCCGAGATCTCTTCCACTCCATTGGGAAGGCTCAGCAGGACAGCAAGGTGAAAGACCCAGATCCAGACCCATCCAGCTGGGAAGATATTGTGGAGATTTACTGGGAAGGACCCCAGGTGGCCGGTGGAGATGGGACCGAGGTCTCTCCACCGGTCCTGCAGGGAATTGGGAGCCCATACTCCATTCCCCAGTGGCAGGCTGAGTTACAGGGGGCAGAGACAGTTGGTCCTGTCCCCCAGCAGCAGAGTGATATGCAGAGAATTGGGAGCCCAGACTCCATTCCCCAGCGGCAGGCTGAGTTACAGGGGGCAGAGACAGTTGGTCCTGTCCCCCAGCAACACGGCTGTTTAGCCAAAGGGGAGACGATTGGTCTCCCCCTCCAGCAGCACAGCTATGTATCCAAAGGGGAGACAGTCGGTCTCCCCCTCCAGCAACCAAGCTCCCACCAGGCTACTTCCATGGTAGTGCTGGCACCCGGGCAGAGTTCAGCTGGTCTCTGCCCACCTCGCAACCCACCAATTCAGCATACCAGTCCCCCACACAGCTGTGGTGAGGCACCTGGACATGGACAAGTTTTCCCCGTACTCAGGTGTAGTAACCATTTATTGTGGGTGGACTGTACTACTAATTGTGTTTTATGGGTGGGTTGCTGGACTAACCAGGGCACTGACCGGCAGGAGGTCAGATACCCTGTTAGTCTGTTTGGAAAAGGGGAGAGATGTGACAAAACCAATCTCGCCACTGTACATTGGAGGGCCTGTTATGGAACATTCTTTGGGCTGGAGGTACATGGGCTTAAGGATACCCAGAGACTGCATGGAAATATGGTATTTTATATGCTGGACACCCCATGTACTTTCATAACTCTGTCTTATGTCTATGTCACCCTGTATCCATAAATACAGGATGGGTACAGGGTGTGAGTGCCCCTTGTGGGAGCAATTGTGACTCTATAAGCCAAGTGGGCATAAAAGACTTTATAGCTAATAAGAACTGTTCCTATATTCTGTAATAAGATGTATTCTATGTATGTTTAAGATCTGATTGTGTCTCAGGAGTCTGTCTAGGTAAACTGATTGGGTTTTGTGTGATTATGTTAACTAGACTGCCCAACATCAGATTGTCTGAGTACTTAATATGTTAATCTGTTTTACCTGTGAATAGACAATTCTTAGAGGTTTGATGCATTGTTCATATGTTTGCTTTACTGTTTAACCAATGCCCTCTGTAACCTGAAGCCAGGGTTATATTCAACCCCCCCATCTGGGGTCAAAACCTGTATAAATACTAGGCATTCAGCCTTTAATAAATATATTCTTTTTTAAACCTGAAATGTGGAGCTTGGTCTCATGTTTGCAGGGAAACTGATCGAGGTTGTGAAGTGCTGATTCTGTATGCAGGACATTTTTCCCTGGTATTAACCCTTGGTATCCTGTTGGGACCGTAACACACATGAACCTATCACTGCCCTAACACTACCACATGATCCTATCACTGTCCTAACACTACCACATGATCCTATCACTGTCCTAACCCTACCACATGCTCCTATCACTGTCCTAACCCTACTACATGATCCTATCACTGCCCTAACCCTACCACATGATCCTATCACTGCCCTGACCCTACCACATGAATCTATCACTGCCCTAACACTACCACATGATCCTATCACTGTCCTAACCCTACCACATGATCTATCTGCCCTAACCCTACCACATGATCCTATCACTGCCCTAACACTACCACATGATCCTATCACTGTCCTAACCCTACCACATGATCCTATCACTGTCCTAACCCTACCACATGATCCTATCACTGCCCTAACCCTACCACATGATCCTATCACTGCCCTGACCCTACCACATGAACCTATCACTGTCCTAACCCTACCACATGATCCTATCACTGTCCTAACCCTACCACATGATCCTATCACTGCCCTAACCCTACCACATGATCCTATCACTGCCCTGACCCTACCACATGAACCTATCACTGCCCTAACACTACCACATGATCCTATCACTGTCCTAACCCTACCACATGATCCTATCACTGTCCTAACCCTACCACATGATCCTATCACTGCCCTAGCCCTACCACATGATCCTATCACTGCCCTAACACTACCACATGATCCTATCACTGCCCTAACACTACCACGTGATCCTATTTGTGTCCTAACCCTACCACATGAACCTATCACTGCCCTAACCCTACCACATGATCCTATCACTGCACTAACACTACCACATGATCCTATCACTGCCCTAACCCTACCACATGATCCTATCACTGCTCTAACCCTGCCACATGATCCTATCACTGCCCTAACCCTACCACATGATCCTATCACTGCCCTAACACTACCACATGATCCTATCACTGCCCTAACCCTACCACATGATCCTATCACTGCCCTGACCCTACCACATGATCCTATCACTGCCCTAACCCTACCACATGATCCTATCACTGCCCTGACCCTACCACATGATCCTATCACTGCCCTGACCCTACCACATGATCCTATCACTGCCCTGACCCTACCACATGATCCTATCACTGCTCTAACCCTACCACATGATCCAATCACTGCCCTAACCCTACCACATGATCCTATCACTGCCCTAACACTACCACATGATCCTATCACTGCCCTAACACTACCACATGATCCTATCACTGCCCTAACACTACCACATGATCCTATCACTGCCCTAACACTACCACATGATCCTATCACTGCCCTAACACTACCACATGATCCTATCACTGCCCTAACACTACCACATGATCCTATCACTGTCCTAACACTACCACATGATCCTATCACTGCCCTAACACTACCACATGATCCTATCACTGCCCTAACACTACCACATGATCCTATCACTGCCCTAACACTACCACATGATCCTATCACTGCCCTAACACTACCACATGATCCTATCACTGCCCTAACCCTACCACATGATCCTATCACTGTCCTAACACTACCACATGATCCTATCACTGTGCTAACCCTACCACATGATCCTGTCACTGCCCTAACACTACCACATGATCCTATCACTGCCCTAACCCTACCACATGATCCTATCACTGCTCTAACACTACCACATGATCCTATCACTGCCCTAACACTACCACATGAACCTATCACTGCCCTAACACTACCACCTGATCCTATCACTGCCCTAACCCTACCACATGATCCTATCACTTCCCTAACACTACCACATGATCCTATCACTGCCCTAACACTACCACATGATCCTATCACTGTCCTAACCCTACCACATGATCCTATCACTGCCCTAACCCTACCACATGATCCTATCACTGCCCTAACACTACCACATGATCCTATCACTGTCCTAACCCTACCACATGATCCTATCACTGTCCTAACCCTACCACATGATCCTATCACTGTCCTAACTCTACCACATGATCCTATCACTTCCCTAACACTACCACATGATCCTATCACTGCCCTAACACTACCACATGATCCTATCACTGTCCTAACCCTACCACATGATCCTATCACTGCCCTAACCCTACCACATGATCCTATCACTGCCCTAACACTACCACATGATCCTATCACTGTCCTAACCCTACCACATGATCCTATCACTGTCCTAACCCTACCACATGATCCTATCACTGCCCTAACACTATCACATGATCCTATCACTGCCCTAACCCTACCACATGATCCTATCACTGCCCTAACACTACCACATGATCCTATCACTGCCTTAACACTACCACATGATCCTATCACTGCCCTAACACTACCACATGATCCTATCACTGCCCTAACCCTACCACATGATCCTATCACTGTCCTAACCCTACCACATGATCCTATCACTGCCCTAACCCTACCACATGATCCTATCACTGCCCTAACCCTACCACATGATCCTATCACTGCCCTAACCCTACCACATGATCCTATCACTGCCCTAACACTACCACATGATCCTATCACTGCCCTAACCCTACCACATGATCTATCTGCCCTAACCCTACCACATGATCCTATCACTGCCCTAACCCTACCACATGATCCCATCACTGCCCTAACCCTACCACATGACCCTATCACTGCCCTAACCCTACCACATGATGCTATCACTGTGCTACAAAGGTACCCAATACATTCTTGTAGGACCAATAGACAGTTGTACTTCTTACATATATTTGTACAATGCTTGACCCCACATACTTAAAGGGACATTAAACACAATGGGGTAGATTTAACAAGCAGCGGATGCTGCTTCCAATCATTTCTGGTCCACCAGAAATGGAAGTTAAAAAGCAGCAGACTGAAATCATCCCAATCTGAAACGATCGGGATGATTGACACCCCCTGCTAGTGGCCGATTGGCCGTGAGTGTTTATGAGACGGCATTGAACAAGCATTTCAACAAGAAATGCTTGTGCAATGTTAAATGCCGACAGCGTATGCTACATGGAATCATGTCCACACAACCCTACATTAATCTACTCCTTTGAGATGGTAACATAAAATGATACAACTGTGTATATTAAAAATCTCTGCAATAGGAGGCGGAGTTTGCCAGTCTAGGAAGTGGTCGCACTAAAGAAGAGCTCTGCAGACCAACTTTGTTTTTTTATTCTTTTTACCCCATAAAAGTTATTTTTATCTATCCCACCCTACTTCTCTAACCTTTGGGACTTTCACCCTGCAATTTGCCAACCCGGATCTCTCACAGACCCCCAGATATCCTAATCTACTTGAGAAATTTTTTGCTGTGCCACACGTCCCTGTGGCGCTCTTAACTACAGACTTCCGGATCGGCAACTTTGTGGAGCTCAGACTGCATCCAACTCTCCGGAGTCATCACCCCTGACCTACGGCTCCCATCTCAAACCCCAGGGGCAGCGCTACCACATACCGGTATCCTCGACCTACCACGCACGGTCATCAGGTGACCGCAACTACTTGGAGTGAGTTAGAAAGTAGCCCTCTCTCTCCTAATACCGGCCGGGTGTTTCCCTATTGCAGCGCTAATACCTTACTCCTCTCTCCTGCTTTATTGGACACACGGAGTGTCCTGACTCAGACCGAGACACGTCTTTGGGCTCACCGGAACCTCCATCTCAGCTCTCCGACCTGTGGGGCCTGCAGGAACGACCATAGTCATTGCGCACAGGGTAAGCAGTTCCCACGTGGGACTAAACTCCATAACCCCTATATCTGTTACCAGGCTACTCTCCCGGCCAGATAAGACCAGGCTGCAACCACTGAATTTGTCCTGAAAATTCCACTATAAAATCCCCTAATGCTCCATTACCTAGCTATTTAACTTTAGTGTGGCTATATACAATATTCATTCCAGCAAGTCTGTTGAAACTGCAGCAGATCCAGCCTTCATGTTAAATAGCTCACACGTGAGATAAGCCTGCATTTTACACACTATAGATAACAGGTTATTTACCCTGCTTAATAAGCTCAGGCTACAACCACAGCTCCTTCTTGAAAACTCTACTATAAGAGCTGCTGACACTCCATTAACTAGTGGATAAACCACAGTGGGGCTTTATACATTATTCATATCTAAGCTACCTCTCTGTGATCTAACCTGCTGTTAGCTCACCTCCATCTGCCATTAACATCAGCATATAGCGCCATAAGACAAGGGCCAGAAAAATCCACACTTCAAACTTTATTTGCTGGCTTTATCAACACCCCTCAGCATCACATTAGGAGAGACATTATTTTCTTTTTATTCCCCTTTACTACTGCAAGTTCCCCATTTGCTCAGGAAGTGCAACACTCACAGGAGTTTACCTGCTGCCTCTTTTGTCTGTAAGGCTTTCATTCAAAGGTCACCATAGTATTTAGCACTATTGAGGATTGTTAACTCTTCTAAGCCTGGCATACTGACTGGATCTCTATCTGATATACCACCTGTGGGAATTTTTAAATCCTGACTGACCTCCCCTTGATCTTTTTCTATCCCCCACAGCCATTTACATCTTCATATTGACTCTGTTACTCCTTTGTTCCATAAGGTGAAGCTAGCTGCTGATATACACATCAGACCTCTCTCCCCCCCCTTTCCCGTCGGCCCACTGTGCCCACGGGTCATACCCCATACTTCCCTCTCCTTACTCGCTCGGCAGAGAGCAATCCCCCGGGGAGAGAGCCATCTGACATACGGACCCCCCACAGGACACCTTCAATCAAAATCTGTATGGTCTCAGAGAAGGAATAAAGCAGTGTCAGTGAGAGACCACTACCAGCCTGCGCACCTGATTTTTCACTAACAGCTCATTTTCCCATGCTAGGCTAGGCACCACTGCCTGGGGGGGTGCCTGACATATACTCTCTGCTCCACGATACCTTACTGAAATCACGGTCAGAATCTGTCGACTGAACGTCCAATTTGTTGGGTACATTATGAGTAAGATGGCCCACTCACAGAGAAAGAAACAGAAGCATGGGGACATGCCAAAACGGACTCTCTCAGATCATTTCTCACACAAGAATACATTTGACCAGGACCTATCGGATGACGACTCGAGAGACTCCATCATTTCCACCAAGGATTCCTCTCGACCTCTCTCACTCTCTGCAGAAAGGGTTTCACACCCCTCCTCTCCAATTCTCGAATCCATTAAAGATCTATCAAACAAAATGGACTCACACTACACTTCTCTGAAGCAAGAGCTCAAAGTTTCGGTTTCTGAGTTGAAGAGGGATATCTCCCTATTAGGGGAGAGAACAGATTCTCTGGAAAAGAAACAAGAAGATCTACATGTCGACCATTCCAACCTGTTAACTTACGCCCAATCACTTGCTGAAATGATATCTGGTCTGGAGACCAAACTGGCAGATCAGGAGGACAGATCACGCCGGAACAACCTCAGAATAAGAGGTATTTCTGAGGAAGTTAACCCGACGGAGCTACCAACTCATCTACAATCCCTCTTCACAAAGCTTCTTGGCCCTACCCCCCCTCAGGAAAGCCTTATTGACAGAGCTCATCGAGTTCTTAGACCACGGAACGCACCCATGGGATCCCCCAGAGATGTAATTGTGCGGTTACATTACTTTACATTTAAAGAAAGGGTCCTCAGGGCTTCATTCCAGAATAAGACCTTGAAAGACCCATTCCAGGACATAAAGATTTTTCCAGACCTCTCTACCCATACTCTGTCTAGAAGAAGACTCTTCCACCAAGTCACCCAATGCCTTCGCAACAACGGCATGAAATACAGATGGGGCTTCCCTGTTCGCATATTTTTTCAATTCAATGATTCCTCTTATACCATCACTACTCTTGAGCAAGGCTTCCAGATTCTACAGTCCCTGAAACTTCTTACAGCTGACAACCTTCCCTCTGCCCACCAGGATACCTCTAAGGAGCTCAATCCCTCAGCAGCCCCCTGGCGATCTCAACAACAAGCTTTCAGTTTTCAGTCCTCTAGGGGAGGACTCTCACCACCTCCACCCCGAAGAGACCCCAGATGTGAATAGAAGGTCTAAATCAACAATATGCTGGGACTCACCTTGAGAAATCTTACAAGGTACTCTAACTACCGGACTACCCCCCTCTCATTATCCATATTCATGTGTTATTTCTGCCCTCCTCTCCCTCCTGATGTTCCCCTCTCAAAGACTTTGTTTATTTCCCTTGGACTCTCAGCTAACAGAGACTTGGAGAGGATGGATGGGTAATGTAAATGTACTTCATATTTGTTAAAAACTGGTATTCTTCATCTTGCTTATATGTTTTGTTGTTTATTGTGTTGTAGTTTACACCATATTGGTATACCTAGCCACTCTACACTACCCACAACCTACCTATTCAATCCTTATCTCCATTCTTGGAGCTCTCTCGCAGCTCTAATCCGAGTACGCTTACCGTTTGCATATACTTATTAACATAATCTACCCTTATCTTAGGAATTTATCTTAAGTACTTTCCTCATGACACACGCCCTAGCTCTTACAACCCACCGATTATGGATACTCTATATTAATCTTTGGAGATTTATCCCCCTCTTTTAATATTAGTAGATAACCATGTTTGTGGCAGTATTTACTCTAGTCTCTAATCGTCTAACTGATACTGACCACCATCTACCATAGAAAATATATATATATTTATCATTTTGAACTATCTGAAAAGTGGTCTATACCTATATTTGGCCCCTGTACCCTCATGACCCATCCACATTTCTCCACTCCATGTATACCACAGTAAGATAAACCGACCGCACCCATTGAGCTAATTCACGCTTCACCCCCTACATATTAGTTCCAATTTTCTAAGTTCCTATTCCAATGTCACTGAAACACATTAGGTGGAACTGCCCCCCGGATCTATACATCACTGTGATGCTATTTTATAAGTCTATGTTTGTTTAGTTCAGAAATGTAGTAAATTCTTTAATGAAGTTCTCCTTATGACATTACTGTTTTGGTGCACTCTTACCCTGCTTTATATGTTATATTTGAAGTGATTACAATGTTTGAAACGTTATTTATGGTTGCTGTATCACACTCTGTTAGTATTGGGCAAGTCTACCCCCCCCCCCATAATTACAGTTCCTGCTCAATACTGTTTTCCTTAGATCGTTTTCTCCCTCCCTTACTCCAACCCCTCAAGTGAAGTGGAGCCTTAGTCAGGCACCCCCTCCCCTCTCTGCTCTTTCTATTACTGTTTCTCTGTACTCCACATATACTAATCCCACCGTCTCACCCCCCTATCGCTAACTCATATAAGTCTCGTTAGAGACCTTATTATTCTAGATCTTTCTCAGCAACAGCCTCCATTATCCCTACATCACCGTAATTAACTCTAGCCCCCTCCTTTTGTGAACCCCCCTTTCAGATTCCTCTTTATTCTCCTCCTTACCCCTTTCTTACACTTTAAGGTCTGCACCTTTTTTTTTTTTTTTTTTTTTTTTTCTACGCCACGTAACATTTTCATTAAAAGTCTCTAAACTAAGCAACTCTAGCCTCCCGTTGCTCTCCCCCCCCACTTCCCCTTTACCCCCCAATTCGAGCGGCTTTTGCCCGCTGCTTCCCTCTCCCTTAACTTATTTAAGTGGGCTCTTCATAATTAATAAGAATTATTTCTTTTGAACATCACTCTCTCGTAGTTATCTAAATTAGAACTTGGAGAAAAATAGTCTAGTTTCCACAATGTCAGAATTGAAGTTTCTAACCCTTAACTCCCAAGGACTTAACTCCCCGACCAAACGTAGTTTACTGCTTACTATGCTTTCACGTAACAAAATTGACGTAGCTTTTATCCAGGAGACACATTGGCTATCTAGCACAGATTTCACACATACATATAGGAAATTTCCTATAGTAGTCACCTCGTCCTTTCACTCTAAAACTAGAGGGGTCGCTATTTTGATTAGCTCTTCTATCTTGTATGAAGAGATCTATGTAGAAAAAGACACCCAAGCACGCTTTATAATTTTAATTTGTAAACTCAATCACAAATTATTTACATTGGTAAATATATACGCACCCAACTCAGGACAAATTCGATTTCTTAGATTACTACTGGAGTCGGTTTCGGCTGTGACCCAAGGGGAACTGATCTTAGGAGGAGATTTTAACCTTATCTGGAACCCCCTAGTGGATAGAACAGGTCCCCCGATCTCCACATCAGAGAGGACACTACGCCCGTTTTCTAATGCCTTCCAAAACCTAATTAAGCAGTATGATCTCTATGACGTATGGAGAGCGATTCACCCGAATAGTCGAGATCACACTTTCTACTCAGCTCCCCATAAATCCCATACTCGGATTGATCTCTTTTTCTTAAGCTCACATCTCTTGGGCACGGTTTCAGATGCAACGATATCAGTGATCTCGTGGTCGGACCACGACTCCCTGATAATCGAAATAGGTAACCTCCCCTCGAGCGCTGTAGGTTTGACGTGGCGCCTCAGAGATTTCTTGGTCACCATTCCCTGGATCAAGGTGGAGACTCTATCAATGCTCAACACCTTTCTAAGTATCAATCGAACTCCTCTTCTTTCTGAGGAGGTGCTTTGGGCTACTCTCAAGGCATATCTCAGAGGTTTCTTTATCAGCAAGCATAACCAGATTAAGAAAGCGCGAGGTACCACACTTGCATCTCTTAATTGTCAACACAGAACCCTGAAGCTCGAACTCTCTAACTCCTACTCAGCTATAGTAAGTGATCAACTCTTGGAGATCTCCAAACAGATAAAAGACTTGGAGGTTGATGAAACTCAACGTTTGTTAGATAAACTTAAACAAGTTTATTACCATAATAATAATAAAGTCTCTACTTTATTAGCCAGAAAGCTGAGAAATCAGACAGCGCAAGCCAAAATCACCTCCATAAACACCCCTACTGGCTGTGTAACTTCTCCAGCCGATATAGGAGAGGCCTTTAGACATTTCTATCACCAACTGTATAATTTAGACTCCTCGGACTCTACAAAAATTCTTAACCCAGCTAGTATACGCAGATACCTCGCTTCCCTAGGCCTCCCCCAAATAGATCAAATGGATACAATGGCTCTTATTTCTCCTGTTTCTCTTGAGGAAGTCACCTTGGCCGTTAGAGACCTTAAAACTGCGAAGTCCCCGGGCCCGGATGGTTTCACGAGTCAATTTTATAAATCCTTTTCACCTCAAATCTCTCCGATTCTCTGCAAAGTATTCAACGAAGTGTTCAGCAAAGGAAGTTTCCGAAAGGAGTTCCTTGAGGCCTCCATTACCACTATATTAAAAGCAGGTAAAGACCCCCAAGACTGCGCGAGCTACCGCCCGATCTCCTTGCTTAATATCGATACTAAACTCTACGCCAAGATATTAGCAAACTGGCTTGCCCAAATCACCCCCACTCTGATACACCCGGATCAAGTGGGTTTTATCCCCCGAAGAGAAGGCCCTGACGCCACTCGGCGCATCTTAGACATACTGCTGGAAAGTGCTAAGGGAGATGCCCCCATGCTAGCCCTGTCATTGGACGCTGAGAAAGCCTTTGACAGGGTGAGGTGGGAGTACTTATGGGAAACTCTACAAGCCTTTGGAATTCCGGAAAAATTTATTGTCGCGATTCAGGCTTTATACTCTAGTCCATCTGCCAGGGTTAAGGGAATAGGTTTTCAATCCAATAGTTTTGATATCACCAACGGGACGAGACAGGGCTGCCCCCTGTCCCCGCTCCTGTTCGCCTTTTCCATCGAGCCACTAGCACAAGCCATTAGAATAGATCCGAATATCTCCGGCTTCCCTGTTAGTCCCCGTCAACACACCATCTCTCTATACGCGGATGATGTAACTCTCTTGCTCACTGATCCACTTAGGTTGCTCCCCGCTGTCTTCAAACTCATCTCTAAATTCAGGACCCTAAGCTATTATAAACTAAACCTGGCCAAAACCCAGGCTTTATACATTAATGTTACACCTCAGGATCTCATCACTCTACGTGAAAGATACAAGTTCCAGTGGTCCCCCCACTCCCTAAAATTACTAGGTGTTCATCTTTCCTCCAATGTCTCCACAGTTATCCTTAAGAATTTTACAGAGAGACTCCCTGACTGGAAAAAACTATTAGACTCATGGGATCTCCGAGATATCTCCTGGACTGGCAGAATCGCGGCCATTAAAATGTACTATATCCCAAAGCTCATTTACCTATTTCGCACAATCCCACTTAACCTGCCTCGTCCACTTCTAAATAAGCTTCAGAGCCTTATCACCAACTATGTTTGGAAAGGCAAGAGACCTCGTACGTCGAGACAAACCCTCCAAAGACCTTGTGACAGAGGGGGCCTGGGTATGCCTAACATCATTCTTTACTATCAAGATGCATGCTTAACCCATCTGATCGAATGGGGTTGCACTGATAGCTCTGCCCTATGGAGGGATTTTGAACAGTCCCTTCTCCCTTTGGGAGTGAGATTGATAGACCTTCCCTGGATTCCCTCTCATTATTGGGAAAATCTTTCTACCACACACCCGGTGATTCTGGACGCTCTTAAGTTTTGGGATCAGACTAGACTTTTGAATTTGATTGCTCCTCACCCTTCCCCATGCCAAACTATAGCTAGTGTTCTTTTTTGTTTACCTGATACTCATGTACATTCTTGGTCCTCCTTGGGAGCTGACCGTGTTATTGATCTCTATGATCATTCTGGTGGTATGTCTCATACATCGATTTGTAATAAATTCCGGGTTCCAGCCCAATTACAATTTGAGGCCTTTCGACTCTCTTCCATAGTCAGATTGTGGGGATTCCCTAGGGAGCACATCAGAACTCATACAAAATGGGAACAGCGATGGTCCTTACCGCACAAGATCAAAGGGATCATTCCACTATGAGATACTACTAGACCCCTCCTCTCAACCAAAAGTCTCACAATTTATAGCTTGGGAAACCGAACTCAACTTCACGGCCGACGCCGACTCCTGGTATAGAGAACTTAAGTCCACTAGAAAGCTGTTACATTGCACATCCCTATGGGAACTCCATTACAAAATCGCGGTCCGTTGGCACCTAGTCCCAGTAACCCTTCATAGGATATTTAATTCTCATTCTCCTGCCTGCTGGAGAGGCTGTGGTCAACTTGGAACCCAGGCACATATCTGGTGGTTTTGCCCCAGACTCTCCTCTGTTTGGCTCTGGGTAACTAACCTACTACACTCCCTAGGCATAATTTTTCAACTTAGTCCCCAAATTGGCTTGCTCCACCTCAACTTCCCAGCACTCACCCCCACACATAAAGCTCTATCCATCTACCTGATGATGGCCACTAAGTTAGAAATCGCTAAAGCATGGAAACAACTTTCTCCTCCCAACACCTCGCAGATTATAGCTACAGTCAATTACGTATCGAAAATGGAAGCTTACTCCCATTCAGCCCTAGATAAACTAGATTTTTACCATGCAACTTGGGCTCCCTGGTGGGAAAAATTCTCCAATTAATCCAGCATGACATTAACTTGACCCTGGCCGCTTCTTTCTGAGATAACTTGCCACTAATGTAACATTTAACTCATTCTCTCTCACTATTTTCCCCTACTCGCCACCTTCTTTTCTGACTCAATATTCTATTTACTTATTCATCCATTTATTTATTTATTTTCTTTTAGTGCTGTCTCTCTCCTGTGTTTTTTTTTTTCTCCATTCATTACCCCATTACCTTATCTGAGACTCCCCTATGAGAGCATATATCCCCACTTACCTTCACAATTGTTGAAATGTCCTTTATTAATATAAAACTGAGGAAAAGGTTATTCGAACTATCATGCAACATTGGAATCTCTTGACTTCACATTAGTTCTTATCACTATCACCTCTTGTTTGTATCTTTGAATATGTCACATTTGTATGATATCTTTGTATCTTATGTTTCCCCTCAAATAAAAAATGTATTTAAAAAAAAAATAAAAAAAAAAATCTCTGCAATATACTTTCATTCTTTATTTTGTCCTTTTTTCTTGTAATTCCATTCTGAAATTGTAAACTTTTTAGTTCCTGTTAGAAGTGGAAGCACAGAACACGGTTATATTCCACACAGCCATTGGCTGCACACTCTAGTGACCTATTTATACCTGCTTCTAATTGGCCACAGCAGAGAAAGAAACCTAAGTTACAACATGACACCGCCCATTGTTTCATAGACACTAAGGGGTTTATTTATTATGGTGCGAACGGACATGATCCGATAAATGCTGATAGCGGACATTCTCGGCATTTACCATTGCACCAGCTGTTCTTGTGAACTGCTGAGGCAATACCGCCCCCTGCAGATTCTCGGCCAATCAGCCGATAGCAGGGGGTGTCAATTAACCCGATCATATTCAATTGGGTTAATTTCTGTCAATTTCTGTCCGCCGCCTAAGAGCAGGTGGACAGGTTATGGACCATACGGAGCTTGATAAATATGCCCCTAAAACTTTACACTTATTTTTTCACTATTTAAACAACTAAAAAAAATACTTCTACATTTATATTCTGAGACTATGGGACAAATTTACCAAAGTGTGAGTGGACATAATACGATGTAGTGTATCATGTCCACCGCACATCGATAAATGCTGACAGCCCTCATTCGGAGCTTAATAATTTGGCCCCTGAGGGGCCTATCTATCAAGCTGCCAACTGCAAATACGCCAGAATTCTGCAGCGTAATTGTTGCGAGCTTGATCCGACCTAGTTATCAAAACCTACAGACCGGCAAATGTTGAAATTTGTGACGTAACATACGATCCGCTGGTCTCAATCTGACATAGATCCATGCTTACATCATTACAGATGTTCCGAATACACATTCGGCTCTATCTGACACTTTTTCCCAGTTATCAAACTTTTAACAGGTACGCTCGCGGCTTTTCCGGCCCAGCATACCTGGTTTTCAATCCGCCACCCTGGAGGCCGCGGATGCCATAGAAATTAATGGGAGCCTAAAGCACCGGAAGCTTATGTTCAATGCTGCCAGATATCCCATTGATTTCTATGGTTGAAAACCAGTTATGTTTACACCTAACACCCTAACATAAGCCCGAACTCTAAACACCCCGAATCTGCCACCACAGCATTGCCTAGAACATAAATAAAGTTATTAAACCCTATCCCGCCACTCCACAACCCCACCGCAACATAAATGTATTAATCCCTATCCCGCTGCTCCCCGACCCCGCTGCAACATAAATAAATGTATTAACCCCTAAACCGTCAGCCCCCCACATCGCCAAAAATAAATTAATCTATTAACCCCTTAACCTAACAACCTGCTAACTTTAAATTAAAATTACAACATCCCTATCTTCAAATAAATTTAAACTTACCTGTAGAATTAAAATAAACTATATTAAACTATTAATTAACCTACCCTAACTATTATCCTACAATTTAATTAAACTGCCAATTAAATAAAATAAATTACATATTAAAAAACCTAACCCAAATTAAATTAATTAAATATACTAGTAAACATTATTAAAAGTACTAAATTACAGAAGTTACAAAAAAATAAAAAAAACATAATAAAAAATAAATAAGAATTACACCTAATCTAATAGCCCTATCAAATTAAAAAAGCCCCCCCCCCAAAATAAAAAAACCCTAGCCTACAATAAACTACCAATGTCCTTAAAAGGGCCTTTTTTGGGGGCATTCCCCAAAATAAATCACTGCTTTTACCTACAAAAAAAAAATACAAACACCGCCCAACAGTAAAACCCACCAACCAACCCCCCCCAAATAAAAATCCTATCTAAAATAACCTAAGATCCCCATTGCCCTGGGGCATTTATGGGCATTGCCCTTAAAAGGGCATTTGTAACTTTTACATGCCCAGACCCTAATCTAAAAATGAAACCCACCCAAAAAATCCTTAAATAAATCTAACACTAACCCCCGACGATCCACTTACAGTTATTGAAGTCCCACTTGAAGGATCCATCCAGCCAGCAAGAAGTCTTCATCCAGGCAGCGTCTTCGATCTTTATCCATCCGGCGCAGAGCGGGTCCATCCTGAAGACATCCGGCGCGGAGCATCCTCTTCATACAGTCACCGCCGTAAACTGGAACTTCAATGCTAGTGACGCCATACAAGATGGCATCCCTTGCATTCCTATTGGCTGAAAGATTTAAATCAGCCAATAGGATTTGAGCAGCATATATATGTACATATTCCTATGTTAAAAACCTTTGCCTTCCTTTTTTTCTCTAACACCTGAGATCTTATATCTTTGAGCCCTTATAACATTTTTATTAGATAGTGTTATGAGTGTAACTGTACTTTGTAATGTAGTTTTGATGTGTTTTGCGCAACTTTTTTTTTGCAAAACAGTTAAGCAGAGCTCTGAAAACGCAGTAATCATTCTAGCGTAAATCACGATTGTGCTCACACGTGTGCGTTTACATTTAACTTCTAATATGAGTGGTAAAGCCGACGTGCAAACACCTGCAATAAATTCCTTTCTGCTCGTTAGAGGGCCACTCATAATCTGTAAGTGGCCCTCTAACGAGTGTTTAATGTCCCTTTAGGAAGTGTACAGCATTCATTTCATTTTCACCAAAAGTGCTTTAATATTAAAATAATAACATGCTCTAATTCATTAGCATTTTTGTTAGGGACCAGCAGTGCTCTGCAGGTTCAGATGTTATACACATGGAAGTGCAGGGTTTCTAGTCTTAAAATAAATGCTCTAATTAAATAGAGCACATCATTTATCCACTATAATGGCTCCTTAACATAGTTTTAATGTATTGATATTTCTTAAGAGTTTGCTTCACTTGGAAGTTAAAAGAACAGTCTAGTCAAAATTAAACTTTCATGATTCAGATAGGGCATGCAATTTTACACAACTTTCCAATTTACTTTTATCATTAAATTTGCTTTGTTCTATTGGTATTCTTTGTTGAAAGCTGAACCTAGGTAGGCTCATATGCTAATTTCTAAGCCCTTAAAGGCCGCCTCTTTTCTGAATGCATTTGACAGTTTTTCACAGCTAGTCAGCGCTAGTTCATGAGTAACTGAGATAAGGGGCAGTCTGCAGAGGCTTAGATACAGAGTAATCACAGAGGTATAAAGTATATTAATATAACTGAGATAAGGGGCAGTCTGCAGAGGCTTAGATACAAGGTAATCACATAGGTAAAAAGTATATTAATATAACTGAGATAAGGAGCAGTCTGCAGAGGCTTAGATACAAGGTAATCACAGAGGTAAAAGGTATATTAATATAACTGAGATAAGGAGCAGTCTGCAGAGGCTTAGATACAAGGTCATCACAGAGGTAAAAAGTATATTAATATAACTGAGATAAGGAGCAGTCTGCAGAGGCTTAGATACAAGGTAATCACAGAGGTAAAAAGTATATTAATATAACTGAGATAAGGAGCAGTCTACAGAGGCTTAGATACAAGGTAATCACAGAGGTAAAAAGTATATTAATATAACTGAGATAAGGAGCAGTCTGCAGAGGCTTAGATACAAGGTAATCACAGAGGTAAAAAGTATATTAATATAACTGAGATAAGGTGCAGTCTGCAGAGGCTTAGATACAAGGTCATCACAGAGGTAAAAAGTATATTAATATAACTGAGATAAGGGGCAGTCTGCAGAGGCTTAGATACAAGGTCATCACAGAGGTTAAAGGTATATTAATATAACTGAGAGAAGGAGCAGTCTGCAGAGGCTTAGATACAAGATAATTACAGAGGTAAAACGTATATTAATATAACTGAGATAAGGAGCAGTCTGCAGAAGCTTAGATACAGGGTAATCACAGGTAAAACGTATATTAATATAACTGAGATAAGGAGCAGTCTGCAGAAGCTTAGATACAGGGTAATCACAGAGGTAAAAAGTATATTAATATAATTGAGATAAGGGGCAGTCTGCAGAGGCTTAGATACAGAGTAATCACAGAGGTATAAAGTATATTAATATAACTGAGATAAGGAGCAGTCTGCAGAGGCTTAGATACAAGGTAATCACAGAGGTAAAAAGTATATTAATATAACTGAGATAAGTAGCAGTCTACAGAGGCTTAGATACAAGGTAATCACAGAGATAAAAAGTATATTAATATAACTGAGATAAGGAGCAGTCTGCAGAGGCTTAGATACAAGATAATTACAGAGGTAAAACGTATATTAATATAACTGAGATAAGGAGCAGTCTGCAGAAGCTTATATACAGGGTAATCACAGGTAAAACGTATATTAATATAACTGAGATAAGGAGCAGTCTGCAGAAGCTTAGATACAGGGTAATCACTGAGGTAAAACGTATATTAATATAACTGAGATAAGGAGCAGTCTGCAGAAGCTTAGATACAGGGTAATCACTGAGGTAAAACATATATTAATATAACTGAGATAAGGAGCAGTCTGCAGAGGCTTAGATACAAGGTAATCACAGAGGTAAAAAATATATTAATATAACTGAGATAAGGGGGTGTCTGCAGAGGCTTAGATACAAGGTAACCACAGAGGTTAAAAGTATTTTAATATAACTGAGATAAGGAGCAGTCTGCAGAGTCTTAGATACAAGATAATTACAGAGGTAAAACGTATATTAATATAACTGAGATAAGGGGCAGTCTGCAGAAGCTTAGATACAGGGTAATCACAGAGGTAAAACGTATATTAATATAACTGAGATAAGGAGCAGTCTGCAGAAGCTTAGATACAAGGTAATCACAGAGGTAAAAAGTATATTAATATAACTGAGATAAGGGGCAGTCTGCAGAGGCTTAGATACAAGGTAATCACAGAGGTAAAAAGTATATTAATATAACTGAGATAAGTAGTAGTCTGCAGAGGCTTAGATACAAGGTAATCACAGAGGTAAAACGTATATTAATATAACTGAGATAAGGGGCAGTCTGCAGAGGCTTAGATACAAGGTAATCACAGAGGTAAAAGTATATTAATATAACTGAGATAAGTAGTAGTCTGCAGAAGCTTAGATACAAGGTAATCACAGAGGTAAAACGTATATTAATATAACTGAGATAAGGGACAGTCTGCAGAGGCTTAGATACAAGGTAATCACAGAGGTAAAAGTATATTAATATAACTGAGATAAGTAGTAGTCTGCAGAAGCTTAGATACAAGGTAATCACAGAGGTAAAAAGTATATTAATATAACTGAGATAAGTAGTAGTCTGCAGAAGCTTAGATACAAGGTAATCACAGAGGTAAAACGTATATTAATATAACTGAGATAAGGAGCAGTCTGCAGAAGCTTAGATACAGGGTAATCACTGAGGTAAAACGTATATTAATATAAACATGCTGGTTGTGCAAAACTGGGGAATGAGTAATACACGGATTATCTATTTTTTTTTAAACAATAACAATTCTGGAGTAGACTGTCCCTTTAACACCAAAGTGCTTTAGCTAACATATCGTAAATTAAAGTGACAGTAAAGTTATGATTAAATGTTCATTATTCAGATAGAACATGCAATTTTAAACAAATATCAATTTACTTCTAATTTATTTTGTATTCTTGATCTCCTTTGTTGAAAAGCATACCTACGTAGCCTCAAGAGCAGTAATGCACTATTTGGAGCTTGCTAATGTTTGGTGGCTGCACATTTAAAACTCTATTCATTGGCTCACCTTATGTGTTCAGCTATCTCCAAGTAGTGCATTGCGGATCTTTCAACAAAGGATACCAAGATAATAGCATATTTGATAATATAAATACATTGGAAAATTGTTTAAAATGATATATTAAACCCAAATTGTGAAAGAAACATTTTTTGGTTTTATATCTCTTTAAAGGAACCTGAAAATCAAAATTAAATTTCATAATTCAGAAAGAGCAGGGCATTTTGAAAAAAAGCTTTTTCATTTATTTAAATTATAAAAGTAATTATTATTCTTTATTTATAAAGCGCCAACAGATTCCGCAGCGCTTTCTATGGGTACAAAGATAAAAGTACAGTACAGTACAATATAAAAGTTATTATTATTCTTCATTTATAAAGCGCCAACAGATTCTGCAGCGCTGTCTATGGGTACAAAGATAAAAGTACAGTACAGTACAATATAAAAGTAATTATTATTCTTTATTTATAAAGCGCCAACAGATTCTGCAGCGCTGTCTATGGGTACACAGATAAAAGTACAGTACAGTACAATATAAAAGTAATTATTATTATTCTTTATTTATAAAGCGCCAACAGATTCTGCAGCGCTGTCTATGGGTACAAAGATAAAAGTACAGTACAGTACAATATAAAAGTAATTATTATTCTTTATTTATAAAGCGCCAACAGATTCTGCAGCGCTGTCTATGGGTACAAAGATAAAAGTACAGTACAGTACAATATAAAAGTTATTATTATTCTTTATTTATAAAGCGCCAACAGATTCTGCAGCGTTGTCTATGGGTACAAAGATAAAAGTACAGTACAGTACAATATAAAAGTTATTATTATTCTTTATTTATAAAGCGCCAACAGATTCTGCAGCGCTGTCTATGGGTACAAAGATAAAAGTACAGTACAGTACAATATAAAAGTAATATTATTATTCTTTATTTATAAAGCGCCAACAGATTCTGCAGCGTTGTCTATGGGTACAAAGATAAAAGTACAGTACAGTACAATATAAAAGTTATTATTATTCTTTATTTATTTATTTATTTATTTTTAATCCTTTATTTTTGAGATATACAATACCAAATTTACATGTTAATGAAAAACAAGCAAAAATTCGCCATACAGAACATTCAATCTTGATTAGCTTATTACTACATGATTACTTATTATTACATGATTCACATATTATTAACATGAAAAGGAAAATGAAAGAAAAACAAACAAGAAAAAAGATCAACCTCATATTCTAATTATATCTATCGTTCCTCATAAAGCTTTTCTTTCCCAGCTACTTATTATATGAGCGTTATCAACCTGTTACAGCTAAAACGGAAGGAAGGAAGGGCGGGGGGGGGGGGGGGGGGGAGGGAGGAAAAGGGAAGAAAGAGGGGGAAAGAAAAAAAAAAACCCCTCATGGCCTTATTACCAACGGTTCAATAAACATATCTCGGAATGTCTAAAAGGGTAGATTAGGTAATTTATCTCCTCTGAGGGAAAAATCCTAATAAATGTGGCCCATTTTTTAAAAAAGAGAGTTATTTCTTTTTCGGACGTTGCATTTGTGTCAATCTGTTCAATGATGCATTGCTTTTTCATATAATTTTTAACTTCTAGAATGCTAGGTACCAAAGTGTCTCGCCATTTATTAAAGATTAAATTCCTGGCTACAAAGATTGTCATGTTCAGTGGTTTTTTAAGCTCAGGCGATAAGGAGGACTCTATAAAAAAGACCACCTCTGCCAAAGAGAGAGAGAGGATAGGAATCTTCAAAACCTTAATAAGCCAAAACTCTATCTTGCACCAAAACTGCTTTATTCGAGGACAGGCCCATATCATATGCATTAAATCCGCTGCTGGGTAAGCACATTTTGGACAAGTATTGAAGTTGAAATTGCACCATTTAAACCCTTTCAGTGGGGTGTAATAAGACCTATAGAGTAGCTTAATATGTGACTCTCTCCAATTTGCAGATAGAGTCGTTTGAGTTATTGTAGCTATAGAATTTTCCACTTGGTCTACCCTGATTTCTAGTTCGGGGGACAAAAGGTTCAATTTTTGTGTTATGTAGTGCAAATTTGATTCACCATTTTGGGAAATAATCAAATCATACCAGGTTGAGATGGAAAATAAATCATTTTTTAACAAAATAGGCCAACTATCTAACTTCCCCCATGACCAGGTCCAGCCAAATTTCTCAATAAGTGAGAAGAGATAATGCCTGGCCTGGAGATACGCAAAGAAGTCCTTATTACTTAGATTAAATTCCTCCCTTAACCTCTCAAAAGTTTTTATTGACTGTGTCTCTTGATCTATAAACTGGGTAAGAAAAGTCAAACCTAACTCATGCCAATTTTGAAATATTTGAGACTGAGTGCCTCTTTGAAATTCTGGGTTACCACACAACCCTTGGAATTTAGGAATAGAGAGATCTATGCCCAATTTTTTCCCCAGTTTTTTCCAAGCCTGTATTATCGCATAGATGGAACTTAGACGTTTCACTTCTTTCGGGATCAAGTGAGTCGAACAATGAATTAATGCTAACGGGTTATAAGGATAAGGTATATTTGTCTCAAGACTGTTATTTGTAAAGTAGTCTTTCTTCAAAATCCAATCTATTATGATACGTGAAAGAAACACCAGACTATAATTGCTAAGATCAGGAAGAGCCATACCACCAAACCTTCTAGGAAGGTACAATCTATTCATGGAAATTTGAGGTCTTTTGCATTTGCAGTCTTATTCAGGCTCTTCCAGTCTTTAGTTTTCAGCGCAATTGGTATGTTTTGTAAAGGGAAAATCATTTTTGGAAGAAGGACCATCTTGAAGAGAGCAATGCGTCCAGTTAGTGAAAGCAGAAAATTTTGCCAGCTTCTCATATGTTCTTTTCTTCTAGTTAGGATCGGAGGAATATTAAGATTATACCACTCTTATGGATTTACTGATATGTTAATTCCTAAATATCTAAAATGAGAGACCACTTCTTTAAAAGGCGTCTCAGCTAGAGAGACCTCACTTTTCCTAGCCCACATTAATTCTGACTTGGACATGTTGACCTTGTATCCTGTGAAAGTTCCAAAGGAGTTTATAATCGAAAGTAATCTAGGAATATTTACTCTCGTATTTGATACGTAAACTAGGACGTCGTCAGCATATAGGGCAATTTTCTGTTCAATAGAACCAATTTTTATCCCCTGTAGTGTCTGTCTTATCTTAAGAGCTAATGACTCCATAGCCAGGTCAAATAGAAGAGGCGATAGTGGATAACCCTGCCTAGTGCCCCTCTGGAGATAAATTAAGTTAGATTCTAATTGAATAATAGTCAGTTTTGTTGAAGAATTCTTGCATAGATTACTAATGAAAAATATAAAATTATCCTTAAAACCAAACCGAGACAGGGAAGTCAAAATATGCTGATGGTTTACTGAGTCAAACGCCTTTTCTGCGTCAAGCGCGATAATTGCTAAGTCTACTTGATTTTGTAAAGGGGGCTCGCGAGAGTTATGAATATTATTCTTTATTTATAAAGTGCCAACAGATTCCGCAGCGCTATCTATGGGAACAAAGATAAAAGTACAGTACAGTACAATATAAAAGTTATTATTATTATTCTTTATTTATAAAGCGCCAACAGATTCTGCAGCGCTGTCTATGGGTACACAGATAAAAGTGCAGTACAGTGCAATATAAAAGTTATTATTATTCTTTATTTATAAAGCGCCAACAGATTCTGCAGCGCTGTCTATGGGTACAAAGATAAAAGTACAGTACAGTACAATATAAGAGTAATTATTATTATTCTTTATTTATAAAGCGCCAACAGATTCTGCAGCGCTGTCTATGGGTACAAAGATAAAAGTACAGTACAGTACAATATAAAAGTTATTATTATTCTTTATTTATAAAGCGCCAACAGATTCTGCAGCGCTGTCTATGGGTACAAAGATAAAAGTACAGTACAGTACAATATAAAAGTAATTATTATTATTCTTTATTTATAAAGCGCCAACAGATTCTGCAGCGCTGTCTATGGGTACAAAGATAAAAGTACAGTACATTACAATATAAAAGTAATTATTATTATTCTTTATTTATAAAGCGCCAACAGATTCTGCAGCGCTGTCTATGGGTACAAAGATAAAAGTACAGTACAGTATAATATAAAAGTAATTATTATTATTCTTTATTTATAAAGCGCCAACAGATTCTGCAGCGCTGTCTATGGGTGCAAAGATAAAAGTACAGTACAGTACAATATAAAAGTAATTATTATTCTTTATTTCTCCTGTTAAGTGTAGTCAGTCCACGGGTCATCCATTACTTATTGGATTATAACTCCTCCCTAACAGGAAGTGCAAGAAGATCACCCAAGCAGAGCTGTTATATAGCTCCTCCCCTCTACGTCATATCCAGTCATTCTCTTGCACCTAACTAAAGATAGGACGTGTGAGAGGACTGTGGTGTGTTAAACTTAGTTTTTATTTCTTCAATCAAAAGTTTGTTATTTTAAACGGCACCGGAGTGTGTTGTTTGTTCTCAGGCAGCATTAGAAGAAGAATCTGCCTGAGTTTTTCTATGATCTTAGCGGTCGTAACTAAGATCCACTTGCTGTTCTCGGCCATTCTGAGGAGTGAGGTAACTTCAGAACAGGGGATAGCATGCAGGGCCCACCTGCAAGGAGGTATGTGCAGTAAATTATTTTCTAAGGAATGGAATTGACTGAGAAAATACTGCTAATACCGATGTAATGTAAGTGCAGTCTTAAATGCATTAGTAGCGACTGGTATCAGGCTGATATGTATGTATGTATACTCTGAAGTATTTCTGGGGAATGAAATTTCACTGAGAAAATACTGTCAATATTAAAGTAATATTTGAGCCTGCACTGCAGTGAAAGCGACTAGCAGCAGGCTTATTAATAACACTTCATAATTTTCAATTTTAAAAACGTTTACTGGCATGTTAATCGTTTTTTCTGAGGTACTTGGTGATAAAACTTTATGGGCATGATTTTTACCACATGGCTGTCGTTTTTTTCTGAATAAAAACAGTTTACTGAGCTTCTCCACTGTTGTAATATGAGTGGGAGGGGCCTATTTTAGCACTTTATTGCGCAGTAAAAATTTAGTCACAGTCTTCCTATTTCTTCCTCCATGATCCAGGACGTCTCTACAGAGCCCAGGGGTCTCCAAAATTAGTTTGAGGGAGGTAATCAGTCACAGCAGACCCGTGACAGTGTGTTTGACTGTGATAAAAACGATTTCAACTGTTATCCGTTTTGGGTATTAAGGGGTTAATCATCCTTTTGCTGGTGGGTGCAATCCTCTGCTAACTTTATACATTTTCTGTTAAAATTAGGTTGTTTTAACATATTTGGTTCATTGTTAATTCAACTGTGTCACATTTTTATGTTTCTTAAAGGCGCAGTAGCGTTTTTTATATAGCTTGTAAATTTATTTAAAAGTTTTTTCCAAGCTTGCTAGTGTTATTGCTAGTCTGTTTAAACATGTCTGACACAAATGAATCTGTTTGTTCACTATGTTTAAAGGCCAATGTGGAGCCCAATAGAAATTTGTGCACTCAATGTATAGATGTTACTTTGAATAAAAGTCAAACTTTATATGTTAAAAAAATATCACCAGACAACGAGGGGGAAGTTATGCCGACTAACTCTCCTCACGTGTCAGTACCTTCGCCTCCCGCTCAGGAGGTGCGTGATATTGTGGCGCCAAGTACATCAGGGCGGCCCATACAAATCACTTTGCAAGACATGGCTAATGTTATGACTGAAGTATTAATTGCCAGAATTAAGAGGTAAACGCGATCACTCTGGGGTAAGAACAGAGTGCGCTGATAATAATAGAGCCATGTCTGATACTGCGTCACAATTTGCAGAACATGAGGACGGAGAGCTTCATTCTGTGGGTAACGGATCTGATCCAAGTAAACTGGATTCAGACATTTCAAATTTTAAATTTAAGCTTGAGAACCTCCGTGTATTACTAGGGGAGGTATTAGCGGCTCTGAATGATTGTAACACGGTTGCTATTCCAGAGAAAGTATGTAGGCTGGATAAATATTTTGCGGTACCGGCGTGTACTGACGTTTTTCCTATACCTAAAAGGCTTACAGAAATTGTTAACAAGGAGTGGGATAGACCCGGTGTGCCCTTTTCACCCCCTCCTATATTTAGAAAAATGTTTCCAATAGACGCCACCACACGGGATCTATGGCAGACGGTCCCTAAGGTGGAAGGAGCAGTTTCTACTCTGGCTAAGCGCACCACTATCCCGGTGGATAGTTAGAGGGTTACCTTAAGAAAATGTTTGTTCAGCAAGGTTTTATATTACAACCCCTTGCATGCATCGCGCCTGTCACTGCTGCGGCGGCATTCTGGTTTGAGTCTCTGGAAGAGACCCTTAGCACAGCTCCATTGGATGAGATTATGAACAAGCTTAAAGCCCTTAAGCTAGCTAATTCATTTATTTCTGATGCCGTAGTACACTTAACCAAACTTACGGCTAAGAACTCCGGATTCGCCATTCAAGCGCGTAGAGCGCTGTGGCTTAAATCTTGGTCAGCTGATGTGACTTCTAAATCTAAATTGCTTAATATTCCTTTCAAAGGGCAGACATTATTCGGGCCCGGCTTGAAAGAAATTATCGCTGACATCACTTGAGGTAAGGGCCATGCCCTGCCTCAAGACAGGGCCAAACCAAAGGCTAAACAGTCTAATTTTCATGCCTTTCGTAACTTCAAGGCAGGAGCAGCATCAACTTCCTCCGCTCCAAGACAGGAAGGAACTGTTGCTCGCTACAGACAGGGCTGGAAACCTAACCAGGCCTGGAACAAGGGCAAGCAGGACAGAAAACCTGCTGCTGCCCCTAAGACAGCATGAAATGAGGGCCCCCGATCCGGAAACGGATCTAGTGGGGGGCAGACTTTCTCTCTTCGCCCAGGCTTGGGCAAGAGATGTCCAGGATCCCTGGGCGTTGGAGATCATATCTCAGGGATATCTTCTGGACTTCAAAGCTTCTCCTCCACAAGGGAGATTTCATCTTTCAAGGTTATCAGCAAACCAGATGAAGAAAGAGGCGTTTCTACGCTGTGTACAAGACCTCTTACTAATGGGAGTGATCCACCCAGTTCCGCGGTCGGAACACGGGCAAGGATTCTATTCAAATCTGTTTGTGGTTCCCAAAAAAGAGGGAAGCTTCAGACCAATCTTGGACTTAAAGATCCTAAACAAATTCCTAAGAGTTCCATCGTTCAAAATGGAAACTATTCGAACCATCTTACCCATGATCCAAGAGGGTCAGTACATGACCACAGTGGATTTAAAGGATGCCTACCTTCACATACCGATTCACAAGGATCATTACCGGTATCTGAGATTTGCCTTCCTAAACAGGCATTACCAGTTTGTAGCTCTTCCCTTCGGGTTAGCTACGGCTCCAAGAATCTTTACAAAGGTTCTGGGCTCTCTTCTGGCGGTACTAAGACCGCGAGGCATAGCGGTAGCTCCGTACCTAGACGACATTCTGATATAAGCGTCAAGTTTCCAAACTGCCAAGTCTCATACAGAGTTAGTTCTGGCATATCTAAGGTCACATGGGTGGAAGGTGAACGTAGAAAAGTGTTCTCTATTGCCACTCACAAGAGTTCCCTTTCTAGGGACTCTTATAGATTCTGTAGAAATGAAAATTTACCTGACAGAGGACAGGTTATCAAAACTTCTAAATGCTTGCCGTGTCCTTCATTCCATTCAACACCCGTCAGTGGCTCAGTGCATGGAGGTAATCGGCTTAATGGTAGCGGCAATGGACATAGTACCATTTGCGCGCCTGCATCTCAGACCGCTGCAATTGTGCATGCTAAGTCAGTGGAATGGGGATTACTCAGATTTGTCCCCTCTGCTAAATCTGGATCAAGAGACCAGAGATTCTCAACTTTGGTGGCTTTCTCGGCCACATCTGTCCAAGGGGATGCCCTTCCGCAGGCCAGATTGGACGATTGTAACAACAGACGCGCCAGCCTTCTAGGTTGGGGCGCAGTCTGGAATTCCCTGAAGGCTCAGGGATCATGGACTCAGGAGGAGAGACTCCTTCCAATAAACATTCTGGAATTAAGAGCAATTTTCAATGCTCTTCTGGCTTGGCCTCAGTTAGCAACTCTGAGGTTCATCAGGTTTCAGTCGGACAACATCACGACTGTGGCTTACATCAACCATCAAGGAGGAACAAGGAGTTCCCTAGCGATGATGGAAGTCTCAAAGATAATTCGCTTGGCAGAGTCTCACTCTTGCCACCTGTCAGCGATCCACATCCCAGGCGTGGAGAACTGGGAGGCGGATTTTCTAAGTCGCCAGTCCTTTCATCCGGGGGAGTGGGAACTTCATCCGGAGGTGTTTGCCCAACTGCTTCATCATTGGGGCAAACCAGATCTGGATCTCATGGCGTCTCGCCAGAATGCCAAGCTTCCTTGTTACGGATCCAGGTCCAGGGACCCGGGAGCGGTACTGATAGATGCTCTGACAGCACCTTGGGTCTTCAACATGGCTTATGTGTTTCCACCTTTCCCGATGCTTCCTCGATTGATTGCCAGGATCAAACAGGAGAGAGCATCTGTGATTCTAATAGTGCCTGCGTGGCCACGCAGGACCTGGTATGCAGATCTAGTGGACATGTCGTCCTGTCCACCATGGTCTCTGCCTCTGAGACAGGACCTTCTGATTCAGGGTCCTTTCAAACATCCAAATCTAATTTCTCTGAGGCTGACTGCTTGGAGATTGAACGCTTGATTCTATCAAAGCGTGGATTCTCGGAGTCAGTGATTGATACCTTAATACAGGCTAGGAAACCTGTTACCAGGAAAATTTACCATAAAATATGGCGTAAATACTTATATTGGTGCGAATCCAAGAGTTACTCATGGAGTAAGGTTAGGATTCCTAGGATATTGTCTTTTCTACAAGAAGGTTTAGAAAAGGGTTTATCTGCTAGTTCGTTAAAGGGACAGATTTCAGCTCTGTCTATCATTTTACACAAACGTCTGGCAGAAGTTCCAGACGTTCAGGTTTTTTGTCAGGCTTTGGCTAGGATTAAGCCTGTGTTTAAGACTGTTGCTCCGCCGTGGAGCTTAAACTTAGTTCTTAACGTTCTGCAGGGTGTTCCGTTTGAACCCCTTCATTCCATTGATATCAAGCTGTTATCTTGGAAAGTTCTGTTTTTAATGGCTATTTCCTCGGCTCGAAGAGTCTCTGAGTTATCGGCCTTACATTGTGATTCTCCTTATCTGATTTTTCATTCAGACAAGGTAGTTCTGCGTACTAAACCTGGGTTCTTACCTAAGGTAGTCACTAACAAGAATATCAATCAAGAGATTGTTGTTCCATCATTGTGCCCTAACCCTTCTTCAAAGAAGGAAAGACTTTTGCACAATCTGGACGTCGTCCGTGCCCTGAAATTCTATTTGCAGGCAACTAAAGATTTTCGTCAAACTTCTTCCCTGTTTGTCGTTTATTCTGGACAGAGGAGAGGTCAAAAAGCTTCGGCTACCTCTCTCTCTTTTTGGCTTCGTAGCATAATACGTTTAGCCTATGAGACTGCTGGACAGCAGCCTCCTGAAAGGATTACAGCTCATTCTACTAGAGCTGTGGCTTCCACTTGGGCCTTTAAGAATGAGGCCTCTGTTGAACAGATTTGCAAGGCTGCAACTTGGTCTTCACTTCACACTTTTTCAAAATTTTACAAATTTGACACTTTTGCTTCTTCGGAGGCTGTTTTTGGGAGAAAGGTTCTACAGGCAGTGGTTCCTTCCGTGTAAAGATCCTGCCTGTCCCTCCCGTCATCCGTGTACTTTTAGCTTTGGTATTGGTATCCCATAAGTAATGGATGACCCGTGGACTGACTACACTTAACAGGAGAAAATATAATTTATGCTTACCTGATAAATTCATTTCTCCTGTAGTGTAGTCAGTCCACGGCCCGCCCTGTTTTTACGGCAGGTCTAAATTTTAATTAAACTCCAGTCACCACTGCACCCTATAGTTTCTCCTTTCTCGTATGGTTTCGTCGAATGACTGGATATGACGTAGAGGGGAGGAGCTATATAGCAGCTCTGCTTGGGTGATCCTCTTGCACTTCCTGTTAGGGAGGAGTTATAATCCCATAAGTAATGGATGACCCGTGGACTGACTACACTACAGGAGAAATGAATTTATCAGGTAAGCATAAATTATATTTTATAAAGCGCCAACAGATTCTGCAGCGCTGTCTATGGGTACACAGATAAAAGTACAGTACAGTACAATATAAAAGTTATTATTATTCTTTATTTATAAAGCGCCAACAGATTCTGCAGCGCTGTCTATGGGAACCAAGATAAAAGTACAGTACAGTACAATATAAAAGTAATTATTATTATTCTTTATTTATAAAGCGCCAACAGATTCTGCAGCGCTGTCTATGGGTACAACAATAAAAGTACAGTACAGTACAATATAAAAGTAATTATTATTCTTCTTTATTTATAAAGCGCCAACAGATTCTGCAGCGCTGTCTATGGGTACACAGATAAAAGTACAGTACAGTACAATATAAAAGTTATTATTATTCTTTATTTATAAAGCGCCAACAGATTCTGCAGCGCTGTTTATGGGAACCAAGATAAAAGTACAGTACAGTACAATATAAAAGTAATTATTATTATTCTTTATTTATAAAGCGCCAATAGATTCTGCAGCGCTGTCTATGGGTACACAGATAAAAGTACAGTACAGTACAATATAAAAGTTATTATTATTCTTTATTTATAAAGCGCCAACAGATTCTGCAGCGCTGTCTATGGGAACAAAGATAAAAGTACAGTACAGTACAATATAAAAGTAATTATTATTATTCTTTATTTATAAAGCGCCAACAGATTCTGCAGCGCTGTCTATGGGAACAAAGATACAAGTACAGTACAATACAATATAAAAGTAATTATTATTATTCTTTATTTATAAAGCGCCAACAGATTCTGCAGCGCTGTCTATGGGTACAAAGATAATAGTACAGTACAGTACAATATAAAAGTAATTATTATTCTTTATTTATAAAGCGCCAACAAATTCCGCAGCGCTGTCTATGGGAACAAAGATAAAAGTACAGTACAATGCAATATAAAAGACACCAGACAAAGTTTAACAAACAAATACAGGGGGAATTGGGAGCCCTGTTCCAGTGGGAATTTACAATCTAGATGGGTAGTAGGATGGGAACAGGGAGGTGGGGACTGCAAAGGTGGGAATGATGTTAGTGTAGTGTAGAGTTAGTTGAGGGCAGCTATTAGGCAAGTGGAATTCATTTGTTACTGATTTGGTGATAGGCTTCCCTGAACAAGAAGGTCTTTAGGTAGTGTTGAAAGGAGGAGAGGTTAGGGGAGAGTCTGACAGCTCTAGGAAGAGCGTTCCAGAGGGTTGGTGCTGCACGAGATAAGTCCTGTAGTCTAGCATGGGAGGAGGTGATGGTAGAAGCTGCAAGGAGCAGGTCATTGTTGGATCTTAGGGGACAGGCTGGAGTATATTTGTTGATGAGTGAGGACAGGTAGGGTAGGGAAGCATTGGTGAGGGCTTTGTAGGTCAGGGTGAGAATTTTTAATTTAATTCTGCTACTTCATTCTCTTGGTATCCTTTGTTAAGAAGCAAATACTCTGCAGTTCATATACATATAAGACTGTGTCATTGTCTAATGACTATCCTAAGATATAGGGGACAGGGAAATTCAAGGTAAGTTTCATTGTACTGTACCTTGGAAGGAGGAAATGTTGATAGAGGAACACAAGAGAGTGCAAATTTGAAGTTGGAATAGGTATGGCATTCGGCCAGTTAGCTAACTATGCACCACCTTTTTTGGGAACCAACAGACCCATTTTATTATTAAGATAGAAAACCATTTATCAATTACCCATTAGTAAGTAACACTCTTATGTAAAATCAATGACCACTTTTATAGGAATCCTGTTTTCTGAATAACATATTTACTCCTAAATGTCATAAAATCTATTAATATATTTTGAAAGTTTCTTTCTTATTACCAGTGATGGATTAATTGTTTGGATGAGAGGTGCTGAGACTTGATGTGGCAATATAGTTAAAAGTAGCTGTAATCTAAGAACTGATGTTATTATGAAGGTGAGACTAATCTAATTGACTTCTTTGATTATGTAACAAAAGTATTAGACAAGGGAGGAGCAGTTGATGTAGCATATCTAGATTTCAGCAAAGCATTTGACACCGTCCCACACAATAAACTTATTCACAAACTATATCTCCTTGGTCTAGATTCAAAAATTGTAAACTGGGTGGAATGCTAGCTTAAGGACAGAAAACAAAGTGTCTTAGTAAATGGAGTTCATTCAGCACTAGTGGTGTTCCTCAGGGGTCAGTTCTGGGGCCTGTTTTGTTTAACATATTTATCTGCGATATCAGCAAAGGGCTACAGGGGAAAGTATGTCTCTTTGCAGATGATACAAAAATTTGCAACAGAGTGGATGTTCCAGGGGGGGTAGACAAAATGAGAAGTGATATACAACAATTGGAGGATTGGACAAACGACTGGGATCTAAAGTTTAAAGTGTAAAATAATGCATTTAGGGAAGAAAAATCCAAATGTTAATTACAGACTCAATGACACTTTACTGACTGTTACAGACGAGGAACAGGACTTGGGAATTATTATTTCAGATGATTTAAAACTTAGTAAACAATGTAGTAATGCAGCAGGTAAGGCTAGCAGAATGCTTGGATGTATTGGTAGAGGTATTTGCAGCAGAAATAGTAAGGTTCTTATGCCACTTTATAGATCATTAGTTAGGCCTCATCTTGAGTATTGTGTGCAGTTCTGGAGGCCATATCTTCAGAAGGATATTAACAAACTTGAATCTGCGCAAAGGAGGGCTACCAAAATGGTACATGGTCTAAAAAATAAAACTTACCAGGATAGGCTCAATGACCTAAATATGTATAGCTTAGAGGAGAGAAGGGAAAGAGGTGATATGATAGCAACTTTCAAGTACATTAAAGGGTTTAGTAAAACTGAGGCTGTGGGTATTTTACATAAAATGGAAAATTCAAGAACAAGGGGTCATGAGCTCAAGCTAAAGGGTAGTAGATTCAGGAGTAATTTGAGGAAGTACTTCTTTACAGAAAGAGTGATTGATTTATGGAATAAACTTCCTCAAGAGGTAGTAGCAACAAACACTGTGGGGGACTTTAAAAATGCATGGGACAAGCATAGGGCTATCCTACGAACTAGATAAGTTTATACTGTTAGGTAAGGTCGGGCAGACTTGCTGGGCCTATGGCTCTTATCTGCCTTCAATATCTATGTTTCTATGTTTCTATGTGAGAGGGGCTGCAGGGCCAGGCTTGGACATGATGTCTAATGTAACCATATGAGTGAGAGTGGTTAAAAGCCAATGGGTCTGATCTGACATCTGATGTGGGTATGTGAGAGGGTCTGGACAACCAGGCTCAGATGTGATGTTTAATGTTACAATATGACTTAAAAGGGATACAAGGCCAGGAGTTTGATCTGAAATCTGATGTGGGTGAGTAGGTGAGCGGGGCTGGAGGACCAGGGGTCTGACCTCATGTTTGATGTGGTTATGTAGGTGAGAGGGGCTGGAGGACCAGCAGTCTGAAATGATGCTTGATGTGGTTATGTAGGTGAGAGGGGCTGGAGGACCAGGGGTCTGACCTGATGTTTGATGTGGTTATGTAGGTAATAGGGACTGGAGGACCAGGGGTCTGACCTATGTTTAATGTGGTTATGTAGGTGAGGGGGGCTGGAGGACCAGTGGTCTGACCTGATGTTTGATGTAGTTATGTAGGTGAGAGGGGCTTGAGGACCAGGGGTCTGACCTGATGTTTGATGTGGTTATGTAGGTGAGAGGGGCTGGAGGACCAGGGGGTCTGACCTGATGTTTGATGTGGTTATATAGTTGAGAGGGGCTGGAGGACCAGGAGACTGACCTGACATTTGTTGTGGTTATGTAGGTTAGAGGGGCTGGAGGACCAGGGATCTGACCTGACATTTGTTGTGGTTATGTAGGTGAGACGGGCTGGAGGACCAGGGGTCTGACCTCACATTGGATGTGGTTATGTAGGTGAGAGGGGCTGGAGGACCAGGGGTCTGACCTGACATTTGTTGTGGTTATGTAGGTGAGTGGGGCTCGAGGACCAGGCTTCTGACCAGATGTTTGATGTGGTTATGTAGGTGAGAGGGGCTGGAGGACCAGGGGTCTAACCTGACCTTTGTTTTGTTTATGTAGGTGAGAGGGGCTAGAGGACCAAGGGTCTGACTTGATGCTTGATGTGGTTATGTAGGTGAGAGGGGCTGAAGGACCAAGGGTCTGACATGATGTTTGATGTGGTTATGTAGGTGAGAGGAGCTGGAGGACCAGGGGTCTGACCTGATGTTTGATGTGGTTATGTAAGTGAATGGGGCTGGAGAACCAGGGGTCTGACCTGATGTTTGATGTGGTTATGTAGGTGAGAGGGGCTGGAGGACCAGGGGTTTTACCTGTTGTTTGATGTGGTTATGTAGGTGAGAGGGGCTGGAGGACCAGGGGTCTGACATGATGTTTGTTGTGGTTATGTAGGTGAGAGGGGCTTTAGGACCA
Organism: Bombina bombina; assembly: GCF_027579735.1. Taxonomy (NCBI): domain Eukaryota; kingdom Metazoa; phylum Chordata; class Amphibia; order Anura; family Bombinatoridae; genus Bombina; species Bombina bombina. Next base: position 217,460 of record NW_026512642.1, read on the forward strand.
GGAGTCTGACCTGATGTTTGATGTGGTTATGTAGGTGAGAGGGGCCACCCACTTGCAAATGGATGATTAACCCCTTAACACAAAAAATAGATTGAAGAAAAAACTAACTATATTTTACCACTTTCCTCTAACTACCTCCAGCTATGTTGAGAGTTTGCAAGAGAATGACTGGATATGGCAGTTAGGGGAGGAGCGAGGACCAAGGGTCTGACCTGATGTTTGATGTGATTATGTAGGTGAACTGGGCTGGAGGACCAGGGGTCTGACCTGATGTTTGATGTTGTTATGTAGGTGAGAGGGGCTGGAGGACCAAGGGTCTGACCTGATGTTTGATGTTGTTATGTAGGTGAGAGGGGCTGGAGGACCAGGGGTCTGACCTGATGTTTGATGTGGGTATGTAGGTGAGAGGGGCTGGAGGACCAGGGGTCTGACCTGATATTTGAAGTGGTTATGTAGGTGAGAGGGGCTGGAGGACCAGGGGTATGACCTGATGTTTGATGTGGTTATGTAGGTGAGAGGGGCTGCAGGACCAGGGGACTGACCTGACATTTGATGTGGTTATGTAGGTTAGAGGGGCTATAGGACCAGGGGTCGGACCTGACATTTGTTGTGGTTATGTAGGTGAGAGGGGCTGGAGGACCAGGGGTCTGACCTGACATTTAATGTGGTTATGTAGGTGAGAGGGGCTGGAGGACCAAGCTTCTGACCAGATGTTAGATGTGGTTATGTAGGTGAGAGGGGCTGGAGGACCAGGGTCTGTCCTGACCTTTCTTGTGGTTATGTAGGTGAGAGGGGCTGGAGGACCAAGTGTCTGTCCTAATGTTTGATGTGGTTATGTAGGTGAGAGGGGATTCAGGACCAAGTGTCTGACCTGATGCTTGATGTGGTTATGTAGATGAGAGGGGCTGGAGGACCAAGCTTCTGACCAGATGTTTGATGTGGTTATGTAGGTGAGAGGGGCTGGAGGACCAGGGGTCTGACCTGATCTTTGTTGTGTTTATGTAGGTGAAAGGGGCTTGAGGATCATGTGTCTGACCTGATGCTTGATGTGGTTATGTAGGTGAGAGGGGCTGGAGGACCAAGCTTCTGATAAGATGTTTGATGTGGTTATGTAGGTGAGAGGGGCTGGAGGACCAGGGGTCTGACCTGATCTTTGTTGTGTTTATGTAGGTGAAAGGGGCTTGAGGACCATGTGTCTGACCTGATGCTTGATGTGGTTATGTAGGTGAGAGGGGCTGGAGGACCAAGCTTCTGATAGGATGTTTGATGTGGTTATGTAGGTGAGAGGGGCTGGAGGACCAAGGGACTGACCTGATGCTTAATGTGGTTATGTAGGTGAGAGGGGCTGAAGGACCAGGGTTCTGACCTGATGTTTGATGTGGTTATGTAGGTGAGAGGAGCTGAAGGACCAGGGGTCTGACCTGATGTTTAATGTGGTTATGTAAGTGAATGGGGCTGGAGAACCAGGGGTCTGACCTGATGTTTGATGTGGTTATGTAGGTGAGAGGGGCTGGAGGACCAGGGGTTTGACCTGTTGTTTGATGTGGTTATGTAGGTGAGAGGGGCTGGAGGAACAGGGGTCTGACATGATGTTTGTTGTGGTTATCTAGGTGAGAGGGGCTTTAGGACCAGGAGTCTGACCTGATGTTTGATGTGGTTATGTAGGTGAGAGGGGCTTGAGGACCAAGTGTCTGACCAGATGTTTGATGTGGTTATGTAGGTGAGAGGGGCTGGAGGACCAGGGGTCTGACCTGACCTTTGTTGTGTTTATGTAGGTGAGAGGGGCTGGAGGACCAAGGGTCTGTCCTGTTTGATGTGGTTATGTAGGTGAGAGGGGCTTGAGGACCAAGTGTCTGACATGATGCTTGATGTGGTTATATAGGTGAGAGGGGCTGGAGGACCAAGGGTCTGACCTGATGTTTGATGTGGTTATGTAGGTGAGAGGGGCTTGAGGACCAAGTGTCTGACCTGATGCTTGATGTGGTTATGTAGGTAAGAGGGGCTGGAGGACCAAGCTTCTGACCAGATGTTTGATGTGGTTATGTAGGTGAGAGGGGCTGCAGGACCAGGGGACTGACCTGACATTTTATGTGGTTATGTAGGTTAGAAGGGCTGGAGGACCAGGGGTCTGACCTGATGTTTGATGTGGTTATGTAGGTGAGAGGGGCTGTGTGACAGACCCTTCTGTCAGGACTGTGTTTAGCTTTAAGAAGCTAATTTCTAAAGACAGGTTTGCTGGCCTCAGCTATTGTGTGCTATAATTACGTTTACGTAATAAACATTCCATTGTTTAATCACATCTAGAGAGCAGACGCCTCAGTGATAAGAGAAGCCAAGTGTGTGTCTTGTGTTCAAGTTGTTATCAGCTTGAGCAAGGTATTCTATTGTATCATGTCAAAGGGCGTGTTCCCTCCATCTAATGTACAACAGTCTTTCAACCCCCCCATCTGGGGTCAAACCTGTATAAATACTAGGCATCTAGCCTTTAATAAATGTCATTCTGTTGTAAACCTGATGTGAAGCCTGGTCTCATGTTTGAGGGGAAAAACTGGCTGGGTTGTGAGTTGCTGATTCCCTATGCAGGACATTGTTCATCTGGTGTTAACCCTTGGTATCCTGTTGGTACCATAACAATTGGTGGCAAGCGACGGAATGAACCTTATCACCCAGAAGAGCAACTACACAAGCCAGTAACCTCAGGAAGAGGGGGATTATTACAATACTGACTAAGATGGAAAGAGTACCAGGAACATAAGGAACCAATGGGCCCAACATATCAGACAGAACCCCTGAAGAAGCAAGCTTTGATCGGACGGTTAAAATAAGACTGGCATATTATGGCCCCAACCTATTTCGCCAAAGCGGCGCTGCAGCAAACCCAGTGGAAAAGAGAAAAGTAAATTTTGCAGCTTTTAAAAACTTCCTGGAAACAGAAGGAGAGATTGATGGGTACCTTGCGGATTTTGAGAGGCAATGTGCACTACACAAGGTACCCGCAGAGGACTGGATCACGATATTATCTGGAAAATTATCCGGCCGGGCCTGTGAGGCTTTTCGGGCCATTCCAGATGAGGAAGTCAGGGATTATAATACTGTAAAAGAGGCTCTGCTCTCCAGGTATGCGGTTACACCGGAGGCATACCGGAGGCGGTTCAGAGACACTGTTAAATTAGCTGGAGATTCCTACCTTGAGTGGGCATGTAAGGTGCACTGCACAGCAGCTCACTGGATAGCGGGGTGCCAAGCCGTATCTGGGGAAGAGGTGCTGCAGCTATTCCTGTTGGAACATTGCTTCGACAAGTTACCCGCAGGAGTTCGAGAGTGGGTGCGGGACCGTAAACCCTCCACCCTGCAGGAAGCGGCTCGCTTGGCTGATGAGTATACGGATGCCCGCAAACTGGACACTGCTACCACTAAGCCCCCTGCTAGAGTGGAGTACAGACCCCCAGTCACCCCAGCAGCTGCCAGTTACCAAACCCCGGCGCACCGCTATACCACACGTCCTCCGGCCACGAACTACCCTCAGAGAGCCTGGTTCAATTTGCGGTGCTACTCACAACCTATTCGGTGCTTTAGATGTAAGCAACTAGGGCACAAAAGACCAGAGTGTCCCCTAAACGCAGCGAACCAAGCGCAGTCCTGGAGAAGACCCGCCGGCGGAATCCCACGTAATCCTCAGCCTGCGGCCCGCTACGTAGAGGCGCAAGAATGCTGGGGCATCCTACATGAGGCAGACCTTGTGCAAGCTGCCCACCGGAATAACCGGCAACTGGTTAAAGTGAATGGGAAGGAGGTCAGTGGTCTACGGGATACTGGTGCTACCATGACCTTGCTTCAAAAGAACTTGGTGTCTGAGAAACAGCACACTGGAGACACTGTGGCTGTGAGGATAGCAGGGGGCGATGTGTTCCGCCTACCTGTTGCCAGGGTACATTTGGATTGGGGAGTGGGCGCTAGACCTGTGAATGTGGGGGTCAAGAAGGACTTACCTGCTGATGTTCTTCTTGGAAATGACTTGGCCCCCCTTGTTTCTGCCTATGCTCCCATGGGTCCTGCTGATGTTAACCCTGTGACTACCCGTGCCCAGACCCGTGCCACCGAGACCGACCCACCTGCTGCTGAGACCCAGGTAAGACTCTCTCCCCCGACTTGTACCCTAGACCAGACCCCCTTAAGCTGGGATACCCCAGAGACATACGGGAGAGAAACCCGGGAGGATCCGTCCCTTCAGAAATACAGGGCTAGGGCAGATGCTGGAGAAGAGGGGGTAGATGGGGAACGTTATGAGTGGGTGGGGGATCGGCTATATAGAATCCCCAAACCTGCCCAGAAAAGTACTGCCCCTTCACAGAATCGGCAGCTGGTGGTGCCTGCGAAATACCGGCAAGAGATTCTGCGGATTGGGCACGATGTACCATTAGCTGGACATCTAGGGTCCCACCGCACCGCTCATAGGATCACCCAGAATTTCTTCTGGCCCAATTTTAACCGAGATGTGCGGGTATATTGTAGTACTTGTGACACCTGTCAACGAGTGGGTAAGCGGGGGGATCACCCAAAAGCTAGGCTTATGTCTATGCCTGTCATTGGGGAACCCTTTTCCCGCATAGCCGTTGACATTGTGGGTCCACTGGCCAGGGCTAGTCCATCAGTGTTACGGTACCAACAGGATTCCAAGGGTTAATACCAGGGAACAACGTATTGCATAGGGAATCAGCAATTCACAAACCAGCCAGTTTTCAGGTTTAAACGGAATATCTTTATTAAAGGCTGAATGCCTAGTATTTATACAGGTTTTGACCCCAGAAGGGGGGGTTTAATATAACCCTGGCTTCAGGTTACAGAGGGCATTGGTTAAACAGTAAAGCAAACATATGAACAATGCATCAAACCTCTAAGAATTGTCTATTCACAGGTAAAACAGATTAACATATTAAGTACTCAGACAATCTGATGTTGGGCAGTCTAGTTAACATAATCACACAAGGACACAATCAGTTTACCTAGACAGACTCCTGAGACACAATCAGATCTTAAACATACATAGAATACATCTTATTACAGAATATAGGAACAGTTCTTATTAGCTATAAATCTTTTATGCCCACTTGGCTTATAGAGTCACAATTGCTCCCACAAGGGGCACTCACACCCTGTACCCATCCTGTATTTATGGATACAGGGTGACATAGACATAAGACAGAGTTATGAAAGTACATGGGGTGTCCAGCATATAAAATTCCATATTTCCATGCAGTCTCTGGGTATCCTTAAGCCCATGTACCTCCAGCCCAAAGAATGTTCCATAACAGGCCCTCCAATGTACAGTGGCGAGATTGGTTTTGTCACAATCAGGTAAGAAGTATATTCTCACTGTGGTAGACTATGCCACACGTTACCCAGAGGCAGTAGCACTGTCGAATATAGAGGCAGAGACGGTCGCTGATGCCCTAGTTAAGGTTTTTACTAGGGTCGGGTTCCCTAAGGAGATTCTCTCTGATCAGGGGACCCAGTTTACCGCTGTGCTCACCCAGCAGCTGTGGAAGGTGTGCGGCATTAAACCGTTGCTCAGTTCGCCTTATCACCCACAGACTAACGGTCTCTGCAAGCGCTTTAATGGCACCCTCAAGCAGATGCTGAGGACCTTCACGAACACTTGCAGAGACTGGGAACGATTCCTGCCTCATCTGCTATTTGCATACAGAGAGGTGCCCCAGGAATCTACTGGGTTCTCTCCCTTTGAGTTACTCTATGGGAGAAGGGTGCGCGGCCCCCTGGATCTCATTAGAGGACACTGGGAGGGAGAGAGAGATCAGGAGGGAACCCCCATTGTGCCATATGTTCTGGAACTCCGGGACCGCATGGAGAAACTGTCTCTGATGGTAAGAGAGAATCTCCAGGTGGCCCAAGGGAGACAGAAGGGGTGGTACGATCAGGTTGCCTGGCAGCGGGTCTTCCAGGTTGGACAGAAGGTTTTGGTGCTCAAGCCTGTGAAGACCAACAGGATGCAAGCATCTTGGCAGGGCCCGTATAAGGTGTTATCTCAGGTGTGTGATACTACCTATATTATAGCCAGCTGTGCAGATGAGAGGATCCAGCGATCCTTTCATGTGAACATGCTGAAGGAGTATCAGGAGAGGCCAGAGGATGTAGCTGCAGTATGTGCCCCTGCTGCAGACGACCCAGAGAATTTACCCCTACCTGACTTATTAGAGAAGGACCCCCAGACTGACCTCACTAGTCTTGTGCAGCTAGGGGACCGGTTAAACCCTACCGAGAGGGTACAGGCAAGACAGCTCCTGTGGGAGAAGCAGGCAACGTTCTCCCAAGAGCCCGGCTACACTACTCTAGCTGTACATAAGGTAGAGACACCTGGACAGAATCCCCTGCGACAGCCTCCCTACCGTATACCCGAAGCAGTCCGAGAAGGAATGTGGAAGGAGATACAGTAGATGGCTCGGATGGGAGTGATCGAGCACTCCGATAGTCCTTGGGCTTCACCTGTAGTCCTGGTACCTAAGAAAGATGGAACCACCCGGTTCTGTGTGGACTACAGGCGGCTCAACGAGAGGACCACCACTGACACTTACCCGATGCCCCGGTTAGACGAATTACTAGACCGTATTGCTAGGGGACGCTATCTGACAACCATAGACCTGTGTAAAGGCTATTGGCAGATTCCCCTGGCCGAGGATGCTATCCCCAAGTCGACATTCGTCACCCCATTCGGCCGTACCAGTTTAAGGTCATGCCCTTTGGGATGAAGAATGCTCCGGCTACCTTCCAGCATATGGTGGATAGACTCCTCGATGGCTTCCAGGAATTTGCTTGTGCATACCTGGACGACATTGCGGTTTACAGTGAGTCCTGGGAAGAACACCTTACCCATGTAGGGGTGGTTCTGGACAAGATTCGAGCCGCTGGCCTGACCTTGAAACCAGACAAATGCCATCTAGGTATGGCTGAAGTACAGTACTTGGGTCACCGAGTGGGGTGTGGGAGACAGAGACCGGAGCCAGCCAAGGTAGAGGCTGTGGCTAACTGGCCCACACCTATCACTAAGACCCAAGTGCTAGCCTTCCTGGGGACGGCCGGGTATTACCGACGTTTTGTCCCAGACTACAGTACTATCGCCAAGCCCCTGACTGACCTGACTAAAAAGAACCTCCCCAAACAGGTCCTGTGGTCTCCAGCTTGTGAAGCCGCGTTTCAGGCACTGAAGCAGGCCCTTGTGAATGCCCCTGTCTTGGCTGCCCCAGTCCCTAACAAACGTTTTCTCATTCATACAGATGCTTCCATGTATGGACTGGGGGCTGTACTGAGTCAAGTCGGGGAGGATGGAGGAGAGCACCCTGTCACATATCTAAGCAGAAAGTTGATAACTCGGGAAGTGAGTTATGCGGCAGTAGAGAAGGAATGTTTAGCCCTGGTCTGGGCACTGAAGAAGTTGAACCCTTATCTATACGGACAGGAATTTTCCCTCATAACGGACCACAATCCCTTAGTCTGGCTTAACCGGGTCTCAGGAGACAATGGTAGATTGCTGAGGTGGAGTTTAGCCCTCCAGCCCTATAACTTCACCATCAGCTACCGGCCCGGTAAGCTAAACGGGAATGCAGATGGATTGTCCCGGCAAACTGACATGCCTACCACCTCCTAGTCCGGTCATCCCCAGGTTGACCCGCCAAAGGGTCAAGCTGGGTCTGCCGGAGTGTTCCACAAGGGGGGAGCTATGTGACAGACCCTTCTGTCAGGACTGAAGGAGTTAACTGTGTTTAGCTTTAAGAAGCTAATTTCTAAAGACAGGTTTGCTGGCCTCAGCTATTGTGTGCTATAATTACGTTTAAGTAATAAACATTCCATTGTTTAATCACATCTAGAGAGCAGACGCCTCAGTGATAAGAGAAGCCAAGTGTGTGTCTTGTGTTCAAGTTGTTATCAGCTTGAGCAAGGTATTCTATTGTATCATGTCAAAGGGCGTGTTCCCTCCATCTAATGTACAACAGTCATTCAACCCCCCCGTCTGGGGTCAAACCTGTAAAAATACTAGGCATCTAGCCTTTAATAAATGTCATTCTGTTGTAAACCTGATGTGAAGCCTGGTCTCATGTTTGAGGGGAAAAACTGGCTGGGTTGTGAGTTGCTGATTCCCTATGCAGGACATTGTTCATCTGGTGTTAACCCTTGGTATCCTGTTGGTACCGTAACAGGCTGGAGGACCAAGCTTCTGACCAGATGTTTGATGTGGTTATGTAGGTGAGTGGGGCTGGAGGACCAGGGGTCTGACCTGACCTTTGTTGTGATTATGTAGGTGAGAGGGGCTGCAGGACCAGAGGACTGACCTGACATTTGATGTGGTTATGTAGGTTAGAAGGGCTGGAGGACAAGGGGTCTGACCTGATGCTTGATGTGGTTATGTAGGTGAGAGGGGCTGGAGGACCAAGCTTCTGACCAGATGTTTGATGTGGTTATGTAGGTGAGAGGGGCTGGAGAACCAAGGGTCTGACCTGATGCTTAATGTGGTTATGTAGGTGAGAGGGGCTGAAGGACCAGGGGTCTGACCTGATGTTTAATGTGGTTATGTAGGTGAGAGGAGCTGGAGGACCAGGGGTCTGACCTGATGTTTGATGTGGTTATGTAAGTGAATGGTGCTGGAGGACCAGGGGTTTGACCTGTTGTTTGATGTGGTTATGTAGGTGAGAGGGGCTGGAGGACCAGGGGTCTGACATGATGTTTGTTGTGGTTATGTAGGTGAGAGAGGCTTTAGGACCAGGAGTCTGACCTGATGTTTGATGTGGTTATGTAGGTGAGAGAAGCTGGAGGACCAGGGGTCTGACCTGATGTTTGATGTGGTTATGTAGGTGAGAGGAGCTGGAGGACCAGGGGTCTGACCTGAGGTTTGATGTGGTTGTGTAAGTGAATGGGGCTTGAGAACCAGGGGTCTGACCTGATGTTTGATGTGGGTATGTAGGTGAGAGGGGCTGGAGGACCAGGGGTTTGACCTGTTGTTTGATGTGGTTATGTAGGTGAGAGGAGCTGGAGGACCAGGGGTCTGACCTGAGGTTTGATGTGGTTGTGTAAGTGAATGGGGCTTGAGAACCAGGGGTCTGACCTGATGTTTGATGTGGGTATGTAGGTGAGAGGGGCTGGAGGACCAGGGGTTTGACCTGTTGTTTGATGTGGTTATGTAGGTGAGAGGGGCTGGAGGACCAAGGGTCTGACCTGATGTTTGATGTGATTATGTAGGTGAGAGGGGCTGCAGGACCAGGGGACTGACCTGACATTTGATGTGGTTATGTAGGTTAGAGGGGCTATAGGACCAGGTGTCTGACCTGACATTTGATGTGGTTATGTAGGTGAGAGGGGCTGGAGGACCAAGCTTCTGACCAGATGTTTGATGTGGTTATGTAGGTGAGAGGGGCTGGAGGACCAGGGTCTGAACTGACTATTGTTGTTGTTATGTAGGTGAGAGGGGCTGGAGGACCAAGGGTCTGACCTGATGTTTGATGTGGTTATGTAGGTGAGAGGGGCTTGAGGACCAAGTGTCTGACCTGATGATTGATGTGTTTATGTAGGTGAGAGGGGCTGGAGGACCAGGGGTCTGAAATGATATTTGATGTGGTTATGTAGGTGAGAGGGGCTGGAGGACCAAGCTTCTGACCAGATGTTTGATGTGGTTATGTAGGTGAGAGGGGCTTGAGGACCAGGGGTCTGACCTGACCTTTGTTGTGTTTATGTAGGTGAAAGGGGCTGGAGGACTAAGGGTCTGACTTGATGATTGATGTGGTTCTGTAGGTGAGAGGGGCTGAAGGACCAGGGGTCTGACCTGATGTTTGATGTGGTTATGTAGGTGATAGGAGCTGGAGGACCAGGGGTCTGACCTGATGTTTGATGTGGTTATGTAAGTGAATGGGGCTGGAGAACCAGGGGTCTGACCTGATGTTTGATGTGGTTATGTAGGTGAGAGGTGCTGGAGGACCAGGGGTTTGACCTGTTGTTTGATGTGGTTATGTAGGTGAGAGGGGCTGGAGGACCAGGGGTCCTACATGATGTTTGTTGTGGTTATGTAGGTGAGAGGGGCTTTAGGACCATGAGTCTGACCTGATGTTTGATTTGGTTATGTAGGTGAGAGGGGCTGGAGGACCAAGGGTCTGACCTGATGTTTGATGTGATTATGTAGGTGAACTGGGCTGGAGGACCAGGGGTCTGACCTGATGTTTGATGTGGTTATGTAGGTGAGAGGGGCTGCAGGACCAGGGGACTGACCTGACATTTGATGTGGTTATGTAAGTTAGAAGGGCTGGAGGACCAGGGGTCTGACCTGATGTTTGATGTGGCTATGTAGGTGAGAGGGGCTGGTGGACCAAGCTTCTGACCAGATGTTTGATGTGGTTATGTAGGTGAGTTGGGGCTGGTGGACCAGGGGTCTGACCTGACCTTTGTTGTGTTTATGTAGGTGAAAGGGGCTAGAGGACCAAGGGTCTGACTTGATGCTTGATGTGGTTATGTAGGTGAGAGGGGCTGAAGGACCAGGGGTCTGACCTGATGTTTGATGTGGTTATGTAGGTGATAGGAGCTGGAGGACCAGGGGTCAGACCTGATGTTTGATGTGGTTATGTAGGTGAGAGGGGCTGGAGGACCAGGGGTTTGACCTGTTGTTTGATGTGGTTATGTAGGTGAGAGGGGCTGGAGGACCAGGGGTCTGACATGATGTTTGTTGTGGTTATGTAGTTGAGAGGGGCTTTAGGACCAGGAGTCTGACCTGATGATTGTTGTGGTTATATAGTTGAGAGGGGCTGGAGGACCAGGGGTTTGACCTGTTGTTTGATGTGGTTATGTAGGTGAGAGTTGCTAGAGGACCAGGGGTCTGACCAGATGTTTGATGTTATTATGTAGGTGAGAGGGGCTGGAGGATCAGGGTCTGACCTGACCTTTGTTGTGGTTATGTAGGTGAGAGGGGCTGGAGGACCAAGGGTCTGACCTGATGTTTGATGTGGTTATGTAGGTGAGAGGGGCTGGAGGACCAGGGGTCTGACCTGATGTTTGATGTGGTCATGTAGGTGAGAGGGGCTGGAGGACCAAGCTTCTGACCAGATGTTTGATGTGGTTATGTAGGTGAGAGGGGCTGGGGGACCAGGGGTCTGACCTGACCTTTGTTGTGTTTATGTAGGTGAAAGGGGCTAGAGGACCAAGGGTCTGACTTGATGCTTGATGTGGTTATGTAGGTGAGAGGGGTTGAAGGACCAGGGGTCTGACCTGATGTTTGATGTGGTTATGTAGGTGAGAGGAGCTGGAGGACCAGGGGTCTGACCTGATGTTTGATGTGGTTATGTAAGTGAATGGGGCTGGAGAACCAGGGGTCTGACCTGATGTTTGATGTGGTTATGTAGGTAAGAGGGGCTGGAGGACCAGGGGTCTGACCTGATGTTTGATGTGGTTATGTAGGTCAGTGATTTTTAACCTTTTTTTTTGCAGTGGCACACTTTTTTACATTAAAGAATCCAGTGGCACACCACCATTCCAACATTTTAAAAAAATCACACATTGTAGCCTAATACTGCATATATATATACACATACACACAAACACACACATACTGTATGTATTGTGCTGTTATGCCATGCCTCCTACAAACTACCCCTGCACTGGGAGTAAAAAACAAGCAAAGTTTAAAAAATATGTCACACTGTTGTCAGTCTGCCGTGGCACACCTGAGGATCTCTCACGGCACACTAATGTGCCACGGCACACTGGTTGAAAAACACTGATGTAGGTAATAGGGACTGGAGGACCAGGGGTCTGACCTATGTTTGATGTGATAATGTAGGTGAGGGGGGCTGGAGGACCAGTGGTCTGACCTGACATTTGTTGTGGTTATGTAGATGGGAGGGGCTTGAGGACCAGGGGTCTGACCTGACATTTAATGTGGTTATGTAGGTGAGAGGGGCTGGAGGACCAGGGGTCTGACCTAACATTTTTTGTGGTTATGTAGGTGAGAGGGGCTGGAGGACCAAGTTTCTGACCAGATCTTTGATGTGGTTATGTAGGTGAGAGGGGCTGGAGGATCAGGGGTCTGACCTGATGTTTGATGTGGTTATGTAGGTGAGAGGGGCTGGAGGACCAGGGTCTGACCTGACCTTTGTTGTGGTTATATAGGTGAGAGGGGCTGGAGGACCAAGGGTCTGACCTGATGTTTGATGTGGTTATGTAGGTGAGAGGGGCTTGAGGACCAAGTGTCTGACCTGATGTTTGATGTGGTTATGTAGGTGAGAGGGGCTGCAGGACCAGGAGACTGACCTGACATTTGTTGTGGTTATGTAAGTTAGAAGGGCTTGAGGACCAGGGGTCTGACCTGATGTTTGATGTGGCTATGTAGGTGAGAGGGGCTGGAGGACCAAGCTTCTGACCAGATGTTTGATGTGGTTATGTAGGTGAGTTTGGGCTGGAGGACCAGGGGTCTGACCTGACCTTTGTTGTGTTTATGTAGGTGAAAGGGGCTAGAGGACCAAGGGTCTGACTTGATGCTTGATGTGGTTATGTAGGTGAGAGGGGCTGAAGGACCAGGGGTCAGACCTGATGTTTGATGTGGTTATGTAGGTGAGAGGGGCTGGAGGACCAGGGGTTTGACCTGTTGTTTGATGTGATTATGTAGGTGAACTGGGCTGGAGGACCAGGAGTCTGACCTGATGTTTGATGTGGTTATGTAGGTGAGAGTGGCTAGAGGACCAGGGGTCTGACCAGATGTTTGATGTTATTATGTAGGTGAGAGGGGCTGGAGGATCATGGTCTGACCTGACCTTTGTTGTGGTTATGTAGGTGAGAGGGGCTGGAGGACCAAGGGTCTGACCTGATGTTTGATGTGGTTATGTAGGTGAAAGGGGCTTGAGGACCAAGTGTCTGACCTGATGTTTGATGTGGTTATGTAGGTGAGAGGGGCTGGAGAATCAGGGGTCTGACCTGATGTTTTATGTGGTCATGTAGGTGAGAGGGGCTGGAGGACCAAGCTTCTGACCAGATGTTTGATGTGGTTATGTAGGTGAGAGGGGCTGGAGGACCAGGGGTCTGACCTGACCTTTGTTGTGTTTATGTAGTTGAAAGGGGCTTGAGGACCAAGGGTCTGACTTGATGCTTGATGTGGTTATGTAGGTGAGAGGGGCTGAAGGACCAGGGTTCTGACCTGATGTTTGATGTGGTTATGTAGGTGAGAGGAGCTGGAGGACCAGGGGTCTGACCTGATGTTTGATGTGGTTATGTAAGTGAATGGGGCTGGAGAACCAGGGGTCTGACCTGATGTTTGATGTGGTTATGTAGGTGAGAGGGGCTGGAGGACCAGGGGTCTGACCTGATGTTTGATGTGGTTATGTAGGTAATAGGGACTGGAGGACCAGGGGTCTGACCTATGTTTGATGTGATTATGTAGGTGAACTGGGCTGGAGGACCAGGGGTCTGACCTAATGTTTGATGTGATTATATAGGTCAGAGTGGCTAGAGGGCCAGGGGTCTGACCTGATGTTTGATGTGGTTATGTAGGTTAGAGGGGCTTGAGGACCAGAGGTCTGACCTGACATTTGTTGTGGTTATGTAGATGGGAGGGGCTGGATTACCAGGGGTCTGACCTGACATTTAATGTGGTTATGTAGGTGAGAGGGGCTGGAGGACCAGGGGTCTGACCTAACATTTTTTGTGGTTATGTAGGTGAGATGGGCTGGAGGACCAAGTTTCTGACCAGATGTTTGATGTGGTTATTTAGGTGAGAGGGGCTGGAGGATCAGGGGTCTGACCTGATGTTTGATGTGGTTATGTAGGTGAGAGGGGCTGGAGGACCAGGGTCTGACCTGACCTTTGTTGTGGTTATATAGGTGAGAGGGACTGGAGGACCAAGGGTCTGACCTGATGTTTTTTTTTGGTTATGTAGGTGAGAGGGGCTTGAGGACCAGGGGTCTGACCTGATGTTTGATGTTGTTATGTAGGTGAGAGGGGCTGGAGAACCAGGGGTCTAACCTGACCTGTGTTGTGTTTATGTAGGTGAGAGGGGCTAGAGGACCAAGGGTCTGTCTTGATGCTTGATGTGGTTATGTAGGTGAGAAGGGCTTGAGGACCAGGGGTCTGACCTGACGTTTGATGTGGTTATGTAGCTGTGAGGGGCTGGAGGACCAGGGGTCTGACCTGACCGTTGTTGTGGTTATGTAGGTGAGAGGGGCTGGAGGACCAATGGTCTGACTTGATGCTTGATGTTGTTATGTTGGTGAGAGGGGCTGGAGGACCAGGGGTCTGACCTGATGTTTGATGTGGCTATGTAGGTGAGTGGGGCTGGAGGACCAAGCTTCTGACCAGATGTTTGATGTGGTTATGTAGGTGATAGGGGCTGGAGGACCAGGGGTCTGACCTAACGTTCGATGTGGTTATGTAGGTGAGAGGGGCTGAAGGACCAGGGGTCTGACCTGATGTTTGTTGTGGTTATGTAGGTGAGAGGGGCTGGAGGACCACGCTTCTGACCAGATGTTTGATGTGGTTATGTAGGTGAGAGGGGCTGGAGGACCAGGGGTCTGACCTGACCTTTGTTGTGTTTATGTAGGTGAAAGGGGCTAGAGGACCAAGGGTCTGACTTGATGCTTGATGTGGTTATGTAGGTGAGAGGGGCTGAAGGACCAGGGTTCTGACCTGATGTTTGATGTGGTTATGTAGGTGAGAGGAGCTGGAGGACCAGGGGTCTGACCTGATGTTTGATGTGGTTATGTAAGTGAATGGGGCTGGAGAACCAGGGGTCTGACCTGATGTTTGATGTGGTTATGTAGGTGAGAGGGGCTGGAGGACCAGGGGTCTGACCTGATGTTTGATGTGGTTATGTAGGTAATAGGGACTGGAGGACCAGGGGTCTGACTTATGTTTGATGTGATTATGTAGGTGAACTGGGCTGGAGGACCAGGGGTCTGACCTAATGTTTGATGTGATTATATAGGTCAGAGTGGCTAGAGGACCAGGGGTCTGACCTGATGTTTGATGTGGTTATGTAGGTTAGAGGGGCTTGAGGACCAGAGGTCTGACCTGACATTTGTTGTGGTTATGTAGATGGGAGGGGCTGGAGGACCAGGGGTCTGACCTGACATTTAATGTGGTTATGTAGGTGAGAGGGGCTGGAGGACCAGGGGTCTGACCTAACATTTTTTGTGGTTATGTAGGTGAGATGGGCTGGAGGACCAAGTTTCTGACCAGATGTTTGATGTGGTTATTTAGGTGAGAGGGGCTGGAGGATCAGGGGTCTGACCTGATGTTTGATGTGGTTATGTAGGTGAGAGGGGCTGGAGGACCAGGGTCTGACCTGACCTTTGTTGTGGTTATATAGGTGAGAGGGACTGGAGGACCAAGGGTCTGACCTGATGTTTTTTTTGGTTATGTAGATGAGAGGGGCTTGAGGACCAGGGGTCTGACCTGATGTTTGATGTTGTTATGTAGGTGAGAGGGGCTGGAGAACCAGGGGTCTAACCTGACCTGTGTTGTGTTTATGTAGGTGAGAGGGGCTAGAGGACCAAGGGTCTGTCTTGATGCTTGATGTGGTTATGTAGGTGAGAAGGGCTTGAGGACCAGGGGTCTGACCTGACGTTTGATGTGGTTATGTAGCTGTGAGGGGCTGGAGGACCAGGGGTCTGACCTGACCTTTGTTGTGGTTATGTAGGTGAGAGGTGCTGGAGGACCAATGGTCTGACTTGATGCTTGATATTGTTATGTTGGTGAGAGGGGCTGGAGGACCAGGGGTCTGACCTGATGTTTGATGTGGCTATGTAGGTGAGTGGGGCTGGAGGACCAAGCTTCTGACCAGATGTTTGATGTGGTTATGTAGGTGATAGGGGCTGGAGGACCAGGGGTCTGACCTAACGTTCGATGTGGTTATGTAGGTGAGAGGGGCTGAAGGACCAGGGGTCTGACCTGATGTTTGTTGTGGTTATGTAGGTGAGAGGGGCTGGAGGACCACGCTTCTGACCAGAT
Organism: Bombina bombina; assembly: GCF_027579735.1. NCBI lineage: Eukaryota > Metazoa > Chordata > Amphibia > Anura > Bombinatoridae > Bombina > Bombina bombina. Next base: position 233,444 of record NW_026512642.1, read on the forward strand.
GCTTGATGTGGGTATGTAGGTGATAGGGGCTGGAGGACCAGGGGTCTGACCTAACGTTCGATGTGGCTATGTAGGTGAGTGGGGCTGGAGGACCAAGCTTCTGACCAGATGTTTGATGTGGTTATGTAGGTGATAGGGGCTGGAGGACCAGGGGTCTGACCTAACATTCGATGTGGTTATGTAGGTGAGAGGAGCTGAAGGACCAGGGTTCTGACCTGATGTTTGTTGTGGTTATGTAGGTGAGAGGGGCTGGAGGACCACGCTTCTGACCAGATGCTTGATTTGGGTATGTAAGTGAGAGGGGCTGTTGGACCAGGGGTCTGACCTGACGTTTGATGTGGTTATGTAGGTGAGAGGGGCTGGAGGACCAGGGTCTGACCTGATGTTTGATGTGGTTATTTAGGTGAGAGGGGCTGGAGGACCAGGGGTCTGACCTGATGTTTGATGTGGTTATGTAGGTGAGAGGGGCTGGAGGACCAAGATTCTGACCAGATGTTTGATGTGGTTATGTAGGTGAGAGGGGATGGAGGACCAAGGGTCTGACCTGACATTTGATGTGGTTTTTTAGGTAATAGGGACTGGAGGACCAAGCTTCTGACCAAATTTTTGATGTGGTTATGTAGGTGAGAGGGGTTGGAGGACTAGGTGTCTGACCTGATGTTTGATGTGGTTATGTAGGTAATAGGGACTGGAGGACCAAGATTCTGACCAGATGTTTGATATGGTTATGTAGGTGAGAGGGGCTGGAGGACCAGGGGTCTGACCTGACGTTTGATGTGGTTATGTAGGTAATAGGGACTGGAGGACCAAGCTTCTGACCAGATTTTTGATGTGGTTATGTAGGTGAGAGGGGTTGGAGGACTAGGTGTCTGACCTGACATTTGATGTGGTTATGTAGGTGAGTAGGATTGGAGGACCAAGCTTCTGACCAGATTTTTTATGTGGTTATGTAGGTGAGAGGGGTTGGAGGACTAGGTGTTTGACCTGACATTTGATGTGGTTATGTAGGTGAGTAGGATTGGAGGACCAAGCTTCTGACCAGATGTTTGATGTGGTTATGTAGGTGATAGGGGCTGTAGGACCAGGGGTCTGACCTAACGTTCGATGTGGTTATGTAGGTGAGAGGGGCTGAAGGACCAGGGGTCTGACCTGATGTTTGTTGTGGTTATTTAGGTGAGAGGGGCTGGAGGACCACACTTCTGACCAGATGCTTGATGTGGGTATGTAAGTGAGAGGGGCTGTTGGACCAGGGGTCTGACCTGACGTTTGATGTGGTTATGTAGGTGAGAGGGGCTGGAGGACCAGGGGTCTGACGTGATGTTTGATGTGGTTTTTTAGGTGAGAGGGGCTGGAGGACCAGGGGTCTGACTTGATGTTTGATGTGGTTATGTAGGTGAGAGGGGCTGGAGGACCAAGATTCTGACCAGATGTTTGATGTGGTTATGTAGGTGAGAGGGGATGGAGGACCAAGGGTCTGACCTAACATTTGATGTGGTTATTTAGGTAATAGGGACTGGAGGACCAAGCTTCTGACCAAATTTTTGATGTGGTTATGTAGGTGAGAGGGGTTGGAGGACTAGGTGTCTGACCTGATGTTTGATGTGGTTATGTAGGTAATAGGGACTGGAGGACCAAGATTCTGACCAGATGTTTGATGTGGTTATGTAGGTGAGAGGGGCTGAAGGACCAGGGGTCTGACCTGACGTTTGATGTGGTTATGTAGGTAATAGGGACTGGAGGACCAAGCTTCTGACCAGATTTTTGATGTGGTTATGTAGGTGAGAGGGATTGGAGGACTAGGTGTCTGACCTGACATTTGATGTGGTTATGTAGGTGAGTAGGATTGGAAGACCAAGCTTCTGACCAGATTTTTTATGTGGTTATGTAGGTGAGAGGGGTTGGAGGACTAGGTGTTTGACCTGACATTTGATGTGGTTATGTAGGTGAGTAGGATTGGAGGACCAAGCTTGTACGTGATGTCTAATATAACAAGAGGCTTGAGAAAGGGCTTATTGGTAGCCGGAAACGTTGTTTCACTGGTCCTTGTATGTAAAATAAATGTCAATTTTTCACCACAGCTTTAGACTACTTTTTTCCTTTAATGTATCAATATGACAATTTTGTGCATAGTAGACATGAACGTTTCGTTTCGGACAAATTCGGAAATTGACTTCAAAAACTGCAAGTGGATTGTTGGGGGTTAGTGTTAGGTTTTTTTAATGTTTTTTTGGGTGGGTTTTATTTTTAGAATAGGCTTTGGACAGTAAAAGAGCTAAATGCCCTTTTAAGGGCAATGCCCATCCAAATGTGCTTTTCAGGGCAATGGGTAGCTTAGGTTTTTTAGATAGTTTTTTTTATTTTGTGGGTTTGAGGAGGTGGGAGTTTGTAATGTTAGTGGGTATTTGTATTTTTATTTCATAAACAGAGCTGATTTCTTTAGGGCAATGCCCTACAAAAGGCCCTTTTAAGGGTCATTGGTAGTGTATTCTAGAGTAGTTTTTTTATTTTTCGGGTGTTTTTTTTTTAAAAAAAATTGGTATTATTTTTGATAATTTGTTTGTTATTTTGTGTAATGTTTTTTTTTTTCGTTTTGGGGTGGGTTTTTATTTCTAGACTAGGGCTTGGGCAGCAAAAGAGCTAAATGCCCTTTTAAGGGCAATGCCCATACAAATGCCCTTTTCAGGGCAATGGGTAGATTAGGTTTTAGTGTAAGGCAGCTTAGGTTTAATTTACTAAATTACTAGGTAGTTAGTAAATAGTTAATAACTATTTACTAACTAGTCTACCTAGTTAAAATAAATACAAACCTACCTGTGAAATAAAAATAAAACCTAAGCTAGAAACAATAACTATTAGTTATATTGTAGCTAGCTTAGGTTTTATTGCACAGGTAAGTTTGTATTTAGTTTTAAATAGGTATTATTTAGTTAATAATTGTAACTTTAATTTAGCTCTATTTTAATTATGTTAAAGGTAGGGAGTGTTAGGTTTAGGGGTTAATATAGGTAAGTTACTATCGGCTAGATTACGAGTCTTGCATTATGAGTAAAAAAGCATCATTAAGCTTCATAACGCTGCTTTTTTACTACCGCTGCTATTAAGAGTCTTGCAGATTTAGGGGCACCACACACTTTTTTGACCTTAATGCAAATCAACTTACGCAAATTGCTTATAGTCTTTTTTCTATGGGACTTCCATAGCGCCGGTTTACGAGCTTGTCCTGGGAGGCAAAAAAGTGAGCGGTACACCCTATACCGTCAAGATTCGTACTCCATTTTAAAGTCAGTAGTTATGAGTTTTACACTACAAGCTGTAGCATAAAAATCATAACTAAAGTGCTAAAAAGTACACTAACACCCATAAACTACCTATTAACCCCTAAACCGAGGCCCTCCCACATCGCAAACACTAAAATTAAATTATCCAGTCAGCCAAAAGGATTGAGCTCGCATTCTATTGGCTGATTGGAACATAGGGCATTGGAATTAAGGTTGAAAAAGTATTGGCTTATGCAATCAGCCAATAGGATTGAACTTCAATCCTATTGGCTGATCCAATCAAATATAATTAAAATAAATATAAATAAACCCTACAATTAATACCTAAATTATTCCTATTTAAAACTAAACACTTACCTATAAAATAAACCATAAGCTAGCTACAATATAACTAATAGTTACATTGTATCTATCTTAGGGTTTATTTTTATTTTACAGGCAAGTTTGTATTTATTTTAACTAGGTAGACTAGTTAGTAAATAATTATTAACTATTTATATCTACCTAGCTAAAATAAATACAAATTGACCTGTAAAATAAAACCTGTTCCAATCACCCAATAGAATGGGAGCTCAATCCTATTGGCTGATTGGATCAGCCAATAGGATTGAAGTTCAATCCTATTGACTGATTGCATCAGCCAATATGATTTTTTCAACCTTAATTCCGATTGGCTGATAGAATTCTATCAGCCAATCAGAATCTAAGGGATGCCATCTTGGATGACGTCACTTAAATGTACCTTCATTCGTCTTTGGAAGAGGATGCCCCACGCCGGATGTCTTCTTGAAGATGGAGCTGCTCCACGTCAGAAGGATGAAGATAGAAGATGCCGTCTGGGTGAAGACTTCTGCCCGTCTGGAGGACCACTTCTGCCCATCTGGAGGACCACTTATGCCGGCTTCGTTGAGGACATCTTGCCGCTTGGATGAAGACTTCTCCCGGTAAGTGGATCTTCGGGGGTTAGTGTTAGGATATTTTAAGGGTGTATCGGGTGGGTTTTATTTTTAGATTAGGGCTTTGAGTCGCAATAGAGCTAAATGCCCTTTTAAGGGCAATACCCATCCAAAAAAACCCCCTCATAACTAAAGTGCTAAAAAGTACACTAACACCCATAAACTACCTATTAACCCCTAAACTGAGGCCCTCCAGCATTGCAAACACTAAAATAAAATTATCAACCCCTAATCTGCCGCTCCCAACATCACTCTACTATAATAAACATATTAACCCCTAAACCGTTGTACTCCCGTCTCGCAAACATTAGTTAAATATTATTAACCCCTAATCTGCTGTCCCTAACATCGCCACCAAATTATTATATTTATTAACCCCTAAGTCTAACCCTAACCCTAACACCCCCAACTTAAATATGATTAAAATAAATAAAAATAAAACCTACAATTATTACCTAAATTATTCCTATTAAAACTAAATACCTATAAAATAAACCCTAAGCTAGCTACACTATAACTAATAGTTACATTGTAGCTAGCTTAGGGTTTATTTTTATTTTACAGACAAGTTTGTATTTATTTTAACTAGGTAGAATAGTTACTAAATGGTTATTAACTATTTACTAATTATCTAGCTAAAATAAATACAAATTGACCTGTAAAATAAAACCTAACCTAAGTTACACTAACACCTAACACTAAACTACAATTGAATAAATTACCTAAATTAAATACAATTATCAAAATTACAAAAAAACAAACACTAAATTACATTCAATAAAAAACAAATTACAAGATCTTTAAACTAATTACACCTAATCTAATAGCCCTATCAAAATAAAAAAGCCCACCCAAAAAAAAAAAAAAAACCTAGCCTAAACTAAACTACCAATAGCCCTTAAAAGGGGTCATTGGGGCATTGCCCCAAAGAAATCAGCTCTTTTACCTGTAAAAAATATACAAACAACCCCCCCAAAAGTAAAACCCACCACCCACACAACCAACCCCAAAATAAAACCCTAACTAAAAAAACCTAAGCTCCCCATTGCCCTGAAAAGGGCATTTGGATGGGCATTGCCCTTAAAAGGGCATTTAGATCTATTGCAGCCCAAAGCCCTAACCTAAAAATAAAACCCACCCAATACACCCTTAAAAAATCCTAACACTAACCCCCGAAGATCCACTTACAGTTTTCAAGAGCCGACATCCATCCTCAACAAAGCTGGGAGAAGTCTTCATCCAAGCGGCAAGATGTCCTCAACGAAGTCGGCAGAAGTGGTCCTCCAGACGGGCAGAAGTCTTCACCCAGACGGCATCTTCTATCATTATCCTTCCGACGCGGAGAGGCTCCATCTTCAAGACATCTGTCGTGGAGCATCCTCTTCCAACAACGATAACCCGACGAATGAAGGTTCCTTTAAGTGACGTCATCCAAGATGGCGTCCCTTAGATTTTGATTGGCTGATAGAATTCTATCAGCCAATGGGAATTAAGGTTGAAAAAATCCTATTGGCTGATGCAATCAACCAATAGGATTGAACTTCAATCCTATTGGCTGATCCAATCAGCCAATAGGATTGAGCTCACATTCTATTGGGTGATTGGAAAAGGTTTTATTTTACAGGTCAATTTGTATTTATTTTAGCTAGGTAGATATAAATAGTTAATAACTATTTACTAACTAGTCTACCTAGTTAAAATAAATACAAACTTACCTGTAAAATAAAAATAAACCCTGATAGATACAATGCAATTATTAGTTATATTGTAGCTAGCTTATGGTTTATTTTATAGGTAAGTTTTTATTTTTAAATAGGAATAATTTAGGTATTAATTGTAGGGTTTATTTATATTTATTTTTGTTACGGTTACCCTTAGTCTCGCTGAGAGATGGACCGCTTAGTAGCCTGGATCCCTATTGCTAAAGAGGGGAGAAGCTGCTTTCCATAGTATTCTATATGAGTCTCGCAAATATAGAATAATCTCCCTAAGCTGCAGTACAGCTAGGATACCCTTCTGCCCACAAAAACGAGTCAACGCTGCGATTGAGGGTCAAACAAGAACTCAGGACTGGGATGCCCAGCCTGCTTTTTATTAAGGTTACATGCACACAGGGTACTCCCAGGGGGAGAGGGGGGGAAGCACAAAATCCCCCATCACACATTTAGATAGAGAGCACTGTCCTTTGACAGGCCACAATAGGATTACAGTATTTAAGATAACAAGTTTACAAGTTCATCTTATCAATTAGCAGTCTGGCTCCAGAGGTGATTAGACAATGGGATTGGTTATCACTAAACTTAGAGCTGAGGCCAGCAAACGTGTATTTAGGCAATAGTTTCTAAAAGCTGAAAAAAAAAGAGTTAACTCTTTATGAAATGATACTTGTTACGGTTTTCTTGGAGCCCTTCTTAGGCGCTAGCTTGCTGGTTCAGGCATTGCTGCTGGGAAATAAGCTCTTCACAACAAAATAACTAATGCTTCTGTAACAGTGCTCCCTTTCTGTGGAACACTCTGGCAGACACGGTCTGACCCCTTTTCGGGGCAGACTAAGGCTGTCCAGACCGCTGGTTATGCGGGGCTGAGGTCGGTTTGTCTGGACAACCCGTCGGCGTTGCCATTCTGTTTCCCAGGTCTGTAAGTAATGGTGAAATTGAAGGGTTGCAATGATAAGCTCCAACGTAATAGCCTGCCGTTATCTCCAGAGACCCGGTTCAGCCACACCAATGGGTTATGGTCGGTGACCAGAGTGAACTCCTGACCATATAAATAGGGAGTCAATTTCTTTAATGCCCACACCAAAGCCAAACACTCCTTTTCGACCGCTGCATAGCTGACTTCGCGGGGCAGGAGCTTCCGGCTGATGTAGGCAACTGGATGCTCCCCTCCATCTTCGCCTACTTGGCTGAGGACAGCTCCCAGCCGAACATGGAAGCATCTGTATGGACGATAAAACGTTTGTTAAGGGCTGGGGCCGCCAAGACAGGAGCGTTAATTAGAGCATTTTTGAGAGCCTGGAAAGCCGTTTCACAGTGGGGAGACCACAGGACCTGTCGAGGTAAGTTCTTCTTGGTCAAGTCAGTCAGGGGTTTGGCAAGTGTGCTGTAGTCTGGTACGAACTGTCTATAGTACCCTGCCATGCCCAGGAAGGCTAGGACCTGAGTCTTAGTGATGGGGGTGGGCTAATTGGCGACAGCTTCTATTTTGGCCGGCTCTGGTCGCTGCTTTTTACACCCCACCCGGTGACCCAGGTACTGTACCTCGGCCATCCCAAAGTGGCATTTTTCTGGCTTCAGAGTCAGGCCAGCAGCCCGGATCTGATCCAGAACCATTCCCACATGAGCTAAGTGGTCCTCCCAGGACTCACTGTGGATTGCTATGTCGTCCAGGTAGGCGCAAGCAAAACTCTGGAAGCCATCCAGGAGCCTATCCACCAAGCGCTGGAATGTAGCTGGGGCATTCTTCATCCCAAACGGTATTACCCTAAACTGATATAAGCCGAATGGGGTGACGAATGCCGACTTGGGGATAGCCTCCGGGGCCAGGGGAATCTGCCAGTAACCTTTGCAGAGGTCAATAGTGGTCAGGTAATTTCCCCTGGCTATACGATCGAGTAGCTCATCTACCCTGGGCATAGGGTAAGCGTCCGTCACGGTATTTTCATTGAGCCTCTGATAGTCTACGCAGAACCGGGTGGTCCCATCTTTCTTGGGCACCAAGACAACTGGGGAGGCCCAGGGACTATCGGAGGGCTCAATTACCCTGAGCTGGAGCATCTCATCGATCTCCTTCTTCATTCCTGTCCTAACTGCTTCGGGGATTCTGTACGGAGCCTGGCGCAAGGGAGCTTGTCCCGGAGTATCTACCTGGTGGGTGGTTAAAGTAGTGTACCCTGGCTTCGGGGAGAAGGTGAGGTGTTTGGACTGGAGGAGTTGGTTGAGCTGCTCCCTTTCAGTGGGGCTAAGTCGGTCCCCTATCTGAACCTGCGCCACTATACCTGTGGGGAGGCTCTTTTCTAATAGGTCTGGAATGGGTAAACTGTCGGGGTCTTCCTGAGGGGAACAACATACGGCCGTCACGTTCTCTGGTCGCTCAAAATATTCCTTGAGCATGTTTACATGGATTGTCTTTCTAAGATTGTTGTCGTGGCAGCTAGCTATCACATAAGTGGTGTCTCCCCTTTTCTCTACGATCTGGTAGGGACCCTGCCAGGACACCTGCAATTTGTCTGTCTTCACCGGCTTAAGTACTAACACCTTTTGTCCTATGGTGAAGATTCTCTTTCGGGCCCCCCGATCGTACCATACTTTCTGTCTTCTCTGGGCCAACTGGAGATTAGCCCGCACGGATTTGGCTAATTGCTCCATTCGGTCCCTGAGTTCCAGCACGTATGGCACAATGGGGACACCGTCAGCCTCCATCTCTCCCTCCCAGTGCTCCCGGATCAGGTTTAGGGGTCCCCGTACCTTTCTTCCGTAGAGCAACTCGAAGGGAGAGAACCCTGTCATTTCCTGGGGCACCTCCCGATAAGCAAATAGGAGGTGCGGCAGGAAGCGTTCCCAGTCTCGGTATTCCTGAGTGAACGTCTTGAGCATTTGCTTGAGGGTCCCATTGAACCTCTCACACAGCCCGTTCGTCTGGGGGTGGTATGGGGAGCTCAGGAGGGACTTAATTTTGCAAACCTGCCAGAGTTGTTGGGTCAATTCAGCCGTAAATTGGGTGCCTCGGTCGGATAGGATTTCTTTTGGAAATCCTACCCGGGAGAACACCTGTACTAGTGCATTCGCTACCGTATCCGCTTGTATGTTGGATAGGGCAACAGCCTCTGGGTACCTGGTAGCGTAGTCCACTACGGTAAGAATGTATCGCTTACCGGAGGGACTAGGGGTAGCCAGTGGTCCCACTAGGTCAATAGCAACCCGGCTGAAGGGTTCCTCTACAATGGGCATATTTACTAGCTGGGCTTTAGGGTGATCGCCTCGCCTTCCTACTCGTTGACACACATCGCAGGTGTTACAGTAAGTTCTAACGTCAGCGTGCACCCCTGGCCAAAAGAACGTGTGAGTAATGCGGTGTAGGGTACGGGTAACGGCTAGGTGGCCTGCTAAGGGGATGTCGTGGCCTATTTTGAGGATTTCTTGACGATATTTGTGGGGCACTACCAGCTGTCGCCTACGCTGTCCCCTTTTCTCTGTCCAGCGATATAGTTTCCCTTTTTCCCATAAGAATGTTTCGTTATCTGCCCCGCCCCCTCCGGTCTCTGCTCGTTCCCGGTACTTCTGTAAGGTCGGGTCAGTCTTAGACTCTGCCTCGAAAGCATCTGGGGTGTCCCAGGGTATGGGGCCTAACCTGTCAGGCAAGGTCGGGGTAGGTCTTACCTGTGTCTCCCGCACTGGTGAGAGCTCTCGCTCCGTCCGTGCTTGGGCCCGTGTAGTCACTGGGTCCGCCTCGTTGTTGCATACTGGAGCATAGGCAGAAGTCATGGGGCCCAAATCGTTGCCCAGTAGTACTTCGGCAGGTAAATTATCCATTAGGTCCACGTTCACAGCCCCCTTTCCCGTTCCCCAATCAAGATGCACTTTAGCTGTTGGAATTTTGTACACATCCCCCCCCGCCACTCTAACGGCCACAGTCTGTCCGGATCGCTTGTGCTCTGGCACCAAATGACTCTGTACCAGCGTGATAGTAGCCCCTGTGTCTCGCAATCCCTCGGTAGATCGCCCCTCGAGCCATACCCTCTGCCGATGGTGCTGGCGGTTATCTGAGGCAGCATATACAGGGTCTGCCTCGTGAAGCGGCCCCACATATCCCTCCATAGGGGCCTCTTGGTTAACACAGAGGGCCCGGGCCGGACGATAGGACCCAGAGGGGTAATTGTAATTCCTGGGTGTCTGGTGCGTATTAAGGGGGCAGCTAGCCATTTAATGCCCTGGTTGCTTGCATCGGTGGCAAGTCGGTCTGGGACGCTCAGAGCTGTTATTGGGTGGTCCTGAGTGTCGGACGGGCCCTGTGGGCACCGGGGCTCGGAATTCAGCACGAGGGGGTGCACGGTAAACCTCTCTGGGTTCGACCCGTGCTGGAGCTCGGTAGTTCATGGGTTCGTGAAGACGGGAGTCATAATGTTCATCGGCCAATTTGGCTGCTTCTTCTAAGGTAGAAGGCCGCCTGTCTCGCAGCCATTCCTTCCCTTGCTGTTCCATGCCATTATAAAAATGTTCTAAGAGAAACAATTGTAAAATTTCCTCCCCAGTCACCGCTTTACTTCCGCTCAGCCAGTGATTTGCCGCTCTCCGCATTCGGTGCGCCCATTCCATATGGGTATCATTAGGCTTCTTTTCCGTGCCCCGAAACTGTCGGCGATACGTGTCCGGAGTTACAGCGTACCGTCGCAACAGTGTCTCCTTAACTAGCTCATACTGTGTCACTTCCTCAGCACCCAGAGTACGAAAGGCTTCCAGGGCTCGCCCGGATAGTTTCCCAGACAATATCGTGGGCCACTCTCTGTTGGGAATCTGGTGCAGGGCACATTGCCTTTTGAAGTCCGCCAAATATTCATCAATCCCTGTCTCGCTCTCTAGGAAGGGTCGAAATGCCTCATAGGGTATCTTGGGCCTCCCAGCATTTTCGACAGGGATGATTACCTGCGGGGCTTCAGCATTGCGGTGTGCGTTCGCTAGGTTGAGTTCGTGGGCTCGAGTCTCTCGTATATCCTCGTCCGCCTCCGCCATCAACTGCTGTACCAATTCCATGGAGGGGTTCGGCCCGTATAATGAGAGCCTTTCCCGAACAATCCTGGTTTTTTCGTCACTAATCGTGGTCGGTGTTTCCGCCATTGTGAAGCTCTGATCCAGTTCGGTCAATTCTGCGATCAGCTCTCTCCTCGGCCGGTTGCTGGCGTACCCCCCTCTGCTTTCAAGTAAATCCTTTAGGGTTGTACGCTTCAATTTTTCGTAAGCGCTCTCCATCCGTTCTGTACCTCTCCTAGGAAATCCAGGAAAATCCCGCCGCTGCCGCCAAATGTTACGGTTACCCTTAGTCTCGCTGAGAGATGGACCGCTTAGTAGCCTGGATCCCCATTGCTAAAGAGGGGAGAAGCTGCTTTCCATAGTATTCTATATGAGTCTCGCAAATATAGAATAATCTCCCTAAGCTGCAGTACAGCTAGGATACCCTTCTGCCCATAAAAATGAGTCAACGCTGCGATTGAGGGTCAAACAAGAACCCAGGACTGGGATGCCCAGCCTGCTTTTTATTAAGGTTACATGCACACAGGGCACTCCCAGGGGGAGAGGGGGGGAAGCACAAAATCCCCCATCACACATTTAGATAGAGAGCACTGTCCTTTGACAGGCCACAATAGGATTACAGTACTTAAGATAACAAGTTTACAAGTTCATCTTATCAATTAGCAGTCTGGCTCCAGAGGTGATTAGACAATGGGATTGGTTATCACTAAACTTAGAGCTGAGGCCAGCAAACGTGTATTTAGGCAATAGTTTCTAAAAGCTGAAAAAAAAGAGTTAACTCTTTATGAAAATGATACTTGTTACCGTTTTCTTGGAGCCCTTCTTAGGTGCTGGCTTGCTGGTTCAGGCATTGCTGCTGGGAAATAAGCTCTTCACAACAAAATAACTAATGCTTCTGTAACAATTTTAATTATATTTGTTAGGGGGTGTTAGGTTTAGACTTAGGTTTAGGGGTTAATAAATTTAGTATAGTGGCAGTGATATTAGGGGCGGCAGATTAGGGGTTAATAATATTTAACTAGTGTTTGCAATGCGGTAGTATGGCGGTTTAGGGGTTAATATGTTTATTATAGTGGTGGCGACGTTGGGGGCGGCAGATTAGGGGTTAATAACATTATGTAGGTGTCGGCGATGTTGTGGGCAGCAGATTATGGGTTAATAAATATAATGTAGGTGTCGGCGATGTCGGGGGCAGCACATTAGGGGTTAATAAATATAATGTTAGTGTTGGCGATTTTGGGGGGCGGCAGATTTGGGGTTAATAAGTATAATGTAGGTGTCAGCGATGTCGGAGGCGGCAAATTAGGGGTTAATAAGTATAATGTAGATGGCGGCGATGTCAGGGCGGCAGATTAGGGGTTAATAAGTGTAAGATTAGGGGTGTTTAGACTTGGGGTTCATGTTAGGATGTTACGGAGCTTTACGCTGCTTTTTTTAAGGTGTTAGGCTTTTTTTCAGCCAGCTCTCCCCATTGATGTCTACGGGGAAATCATGCACCAGCACGTACAACCAGCTCACTGCTGACTTAAGCAGCGCTGGTATTGGAGTGCGGTATGGAGCAGAATTTTGCTCTACGCTCACTTCTTGTCTTTTAACACCTGGTTTCTGAAAACCTATAATACCAGTGCTGTAGGTAAGTGAGCGGTGACAATAAAGTTTTACTTAGTGTTGGCGATGTGGGAGTGTGCGGTTTAGGGGTTATAGGTTTAGTTTGTGTCGGTGATTTTTCAGAACGGCGGTTTAGGGATTAATAGGTTTAGTTAGTGTTGGCGATGTGGGGGGGGGGGGTGCGGTTTAGGGGTTAATAGGTTTAGGCAGTGTTAGTTATGTGGGGGGACAGCAATTTAGGGGTTAATAGCTTTATTTAGTGGCGGCCTGGGTGGCGGCGGTTTAACATAATTTTGTTTCGGCAATCACAGGAACATTAGCTAGAAATAACGATTCGCTCAGTAATATAGATTCGGTCCAACATCCTATATAATAAATGGCCAAGTATGTTTGTCAGATGCAGTCATGCGCAGTAGAGACTACACGTGACAAACATACCTGGCCATTTGGATCCTGACACTCAGCAGCGGAGTGTCAGGGGGCGTGGCCGGGTTGCGACGATGGGCGTGACCGGGTGCGGCGAGGGGCGTGGCCAGCGGGTGTCACCGCGATGGGCGTGGCCGGACGGAGTGCTGCGATGGGGGCGTGGCCGGGCGGGTATCACCGCAATGGGCGTGGCCGGGCGGGTGTCTCCGTGAGGGGGCGTGGTCGGGTGGGGTGCCAGGATGGGGGCGTGGCAAGAGAGGGGGCTAGAAGGCCCAAAGAAGGGGGGAGAGAGCCAAATAGAGGGGGGAGAGAACAAAAGAAGGGGCAGAGAGAGCTAAATAGAGGGGGGAGAGAACAAAAGAGGGGGCAGAGAGAGCCAAAGAGGGGGGGGAGAGAACAAAAGAGGGGGAAGAGAGAGCCAAATAGAGGGGGGAGAGAACAAAAGAGGGGGCAGAGAGAGCAAAAGAAAGGGGGGAGAGAGCCAAAGAGGGGGGGGGGGAGAACAAAAGAGGGGGCAGAGAGAGCCAAAGAGGGGGGGGAGAGAGAGCCAAAGAGGGGGGAGAGAGCCAAATATATGGGGGAGAGAGCCAAATAGAGGGGGGAGAGAACAAAATAGGGGGAAGAGAGAGCCAAAGAGGGGGTAGAGAGAGCCAAAGAGTGGCGAGAGAGATTCAAAGAGGGGGGGAGAGAGACAAATAGAGGGGGGAGAGAGAGCCAATGAGGGGGGAGAGAGAGCCAAAGAGGGGGGAGAGAACAAAAGAGGGGGCAGGTAGAGCAAAAGAAAGGGGGGAGAGAGCCAAAGAGGGGAGAGAGAGAGCCAAAGAGGGGGGAGAGAACAAAAGAGGGGGCAGAGAGAGCCAAAGAGGGGGGAGAGAGAGCCAAAGAGGGGGCAGAGAGAGCCAAAGAGGGAAGAGAGAGCAAAAGAGGGTAGAGTGCAAAGGAGAGGGGGGAGAGAAAGCAAAAGAGAGGGGGAGAGAGAGCAATAGAGAGGGGGTGAGAGCAAGGGGTGGGACCGCTGTACTGCAAAAAATGGCCCGTGTACACGGGCTTTAGTACTAGTTAATAATAATTCGCTAACGGTTTCGAATGCATCCGAATTTCAAAATTCGGAACGACAAGAATAAATTCCTCTATTTAAACAAATATTTTTATCTTTATTTCTCTGTATATACAGTGAGACAACTATTTATTCTTACTCTTTTGTGATTAGTACAGCTTTTTAATTTCAATGGTAGAAATGTGCCTTTTAACCAAACATGTTTGACAGTGGAAGAAATGTTCAAAATGCAATATTGTAACAACAGCCATTTTTATGCAAGATATTAATATCCTGTTACATTAATCTTGTTTCTAAATAAACAAACGCAGAAAAAAAATGTATAATAAACAATTTTAAAGTATAATACCTATACATTTCACATCATTCATACGTGTACTGTATACACCCCATGCCCGCCAACTTTAAAGCCCCAAAACTGTCAAGTGCATTTATTTTTCATTTTAAAAAATGCTACAATTTTTTTAACAAACAAACTATAATGCCGTCTATTTTGAGTGGATTTGGGGCAATTTATAAAATTAACCAGAGATCTGATAGAGCTGTATTATAACATTTGTGTAACAAGCACTAACGCCTAGATTTAGAGTTCTGCGGCCAAAGGGGTGCATTAGCTACGCATGCTTTTTCCCCCCCGCACCTTTTAAATACCGCTGGTATTTAGAGTTCACAGAAGGGCTGCGTTAGGCTCCAAAAAGGGAGCGTAGAGCATAATTTACCGCCACTGCAACTCTCAATACCAGCGGTGCTTATGGACGCGGCCAGTTTCAAAAACGTGCTCGTGCACGATTCCCCCATTGGAAACAATGGGGCCATTTTGAGCTGAAAAAAACCTAACACCTGCAAAAAAGCAGCGTTCAGCTCCTAACGCAGCCCCATTGTTTCCTAGGGGGAAACACTTCCTAAGTTTGCACCTAACACCCTAACATGTACCCCGAGTCTAAACACCCCTAACCTTACACTTATTAACCCCTAATCTGCCACCCCCGCTATCGCTGACCCCTGCCTTATGCTATTAACCCCTAATCTGCTGCTCTGTACACCGCCGCAATCTACGTTATCCCTATGAACCCCTAATCTGCTGCCCCTAACCCCCGCCGACCCCTATATTATATTTATTACCCCCTAATCTGCCCCCCCCAACGTCGCCGCTACTTACCTACAAGTATTAACCACTAATCTGCCGACCGGACCTCACTGCTACTCTAATAAATGTATTAACTCCTAAAGCTAAGTCTAACCCTAACACCCCCCTAAATTAAATATAATTTTAATCTAACGAAATAAAATAAATCTTATTAAATAAATTAATCCTATTTAAAGCTAAATACTTACCTGTAAAATAAACCCTAATATAGCTACAATATAAATAATAATTATATTGTAGCTATTTTAGGATTAATATGTATTTTACAGGCAACTTTGTATTTATTTTAACCAGGTACAATAGCTATTAAATAGTTAATAACTATTTAATAGCTACCTAGTTAAAATAATTACAAAAGTACCTGTAAAATAAATCCTAACCTAAGTTACAATTAAACCTAACACTACACTATCAATAAATTAATTAAATAAACTACCTACAATTATCTACAATTAAACCTAACACTACACTATCAATAAATTAATTAAATACAAATACCTACAAATAAATACAAATAAATACACTAACTAAAGTACAACAAAATAAAAAAAGAACTAAGTTACAAAAAATGAAAAAAGAACTAAGTTACAAAAAATAAAAAAAATTTTTACAAGCATTATAAAAATATTACAACAATTTTAAGCTAATTACACCTACTCTAAGCTCCCTAATAAAATAACAAAGCCCCCCAAAATAAAAAAATGCCCTTGCCTATTCTAAAATAAAAATTGAAAAGCTCTTTTACCTTACCAGCCCTTAAAAGGGCTTTTTTTGCGGGGCATGCCCCAAAGAATTCTGCTCTTTGGCCTGTAAAAAAAAAACATACAATACCCCCCCAACATTACAACTCACCACCCACATACCCCTAATCTAACCCAAACCCCCCTTAAATAAACCTAACACTAAGCCCCTGAAGATCTTCCTACATTGTCTTCACCACTCCGGGTATCACCGATCCGTCCAGAAGAGGGTCCGAAGTCTTCCTCCTATCCGGGGCTGAAGAGGTCCATCATCCGGCTGAAGTCTTCATCCAAGCGGGGGCTGAAAAAGTCCATCATCCGGCTGAAGTCTTCTATCAAGCGGCATCTTCAATCTTCTTTCTTACGGCTCCATCTTCATCCCGCCGACGCGGAACATCCATCCTGGCCGACGACTTCCCGACGAATGACGGTTCCTTTAAGGGACTTCTTTCAAGATGGCATCCCTCGAATTTCCGATTAGCTGATAGGATTCTATCAGACAATCGGAATTAAGGTAGGAAAATTCTGATTGGCTGATGGAATCAGCCAATCAGATTCAAGTTCAATCCGATTGGCTGATCCAATCAGCCAATCAGATTGAGCTTGCATTCTATTGGTTGTTCCGATCAGCCAATAGAATGCGAGCTCAATCTGATTGGCTTGGATGAAGACTTCAGCCGGATGATGGACCTCTTCAGCCCCGGATAGGAGGAAGACTTCAGCTGGATGATGGACCTCTTCAGCCCCGGATAGGAGGAAGACTTCGGACCCTCTTCTGGACGGATCGGTGATACCCGGCGTGGTGAAGACAAGGTAGGAAGATCTTCAGGGGCTTAGTGTTAGGTTTATTTAAGGGGGGTTTGGGTTAGATTAGATGTATGTGGATGATGGGTTGTAATGTTGTGGGGGGGGTATTGTATGTTTTCTTTTTACAGGCAAAAGAGCAGAATTCTTTGGGGCATGCCCCGCAAAAGGCCCTTTTAAGGGCTGGTAAGTTAAAAGAGCTTTTCAATTTTTATTTTAGAATAGGGTAGGGCATTTTTTTTGTTTATTTTGGGGGGCTTTGTTATTTTATTAGGGGGCTTAGAGTAGGTGTAATTAGCTTAAAATTGTTGTAATATTTTTATAATGTTTGTAAATTATTTTTTTTATTTTTTGTAACTTAGTTCTTTTTTTATTTTTTGTAACTTAGTTCTTTTTTTATTTTTTGTACTTTAGTTAGTGTATTTATTTGTATTTATTTGTAGGTATTTGTATTTAATTTATTTATTGATAGTGTAGTGTTAGGTTTAATTGTAGATAATTGTAGGTAGTTTATTTAATTAATTTATTGATAGTGTAGTGTTAGGTTTAATTGTAACTTAGGTTAGGATTTATTTTACAGGTACTTTTGTAATTATTTTAACTAGGTAGCTATTAAATAGTTATTAACTATTTAATAGCTATTGTACCTGGTTAAAATAAATACAAAGTTGCCTGTAAAATAAATATTAATCCTAAAATAGCTACAATATAATAATTATTTATATTGTAGCTATATTAGGGTTTATTTTACAGGTAAGTATTTAGCTTTAAATAGGAATAATTTATTTAATAAGATTTATTTTATTTCGTTCGATTAAAATTATATTTAACTTAGGGGGGTGTTAATGTTAGGGTTAGACTTAGATTTAGCAGTTAATACATTTATTAGAGTAGCGGTGAGGTCCGGTCGGCAGATTAGGGGTTAATAATTGTAGGTAAGGTAGCGGCGACGTTGGGGGGGCTGATTAGCGGTTAATAAATATTATTTAGGGGTCGGCGATGTTAGGGGCAGCAGATTAGGGGTACATAGGGATAATGTAGGTTGCGGCGGTGTGCGGTCGGCAGATTAGGGGTTAAAAAAAATGATTAGAGTGGCGGCGATGTGGGGGGGCCTCGGTTTAGGGGTACATAGGTAGTTTATGGGTGTTAGTGTACTTTAGAGCACAGTAGTTAAGAGCTTTATGAACCGGCGTTAGCCCTGAAAGCTCTTAACTCCTGGCTTTTCTCTGCGGCTGGAGTTTTGTCGTTAGATTTCTAACGCTCGCTTCAGCCAAGACTCTACATACCGGCGTTAGAAAGATCCCATTGAAATGATAGGCTACGCAATTGTAGGGGGATCTGCGGTATGGAAAAGTCGCGGCTGGAAAGTGAGCGTTAGACCCTTTCCTGACTGACTCTAAATACCAGCGGGTGGTCAAAACCAGCGTTAGGACCCCCTAACGCTGGTTTTGAAGGCTAACGCAGAACTCTAAATCTAGGCGAAAGGCAGTTAAATTCTATTTTGCCACTTTGCCCTTTGATACATTTGATGCAATTTATTCTCATAACAGGATCAGTGCTTTCAGGACCATGGACAGCAACTGCTCTGCAAATAATCTGCTTGATTATTGTCTCAATAAAACACAAATTTTGTTCCTTTACAGACAAATTAATTTTTATATTTGAAGATGATTTGATTTATTTAAAATAAAAGTAGTTTTATTATTGTGTTGCTCACAGAATGTTGTCTTTGTAAGCAACTCAGAGCGGGATGTTAAACCATTTTTGAAATGTTCCTGCTGATTTGAAAGCCATCCTCTGGGTGAGCAGTCTTCAGAAGTCATTAATACGGATTCTGAACCGCAGAGACTTTTTACCAGATAACCTTTGTTTTCCTGCAATATTTTCTGCTGAGTTGATGGTCTTTTCTAGCTTCTGGGCATGTTGCCACTATGTAAACCCCACGGCACTGAGGCTTTCTTGCTGTTTGTGTGCGGCTGCGGAGAGTTTATGAGGATAGGGGAACTATTCGGGGCTCTGCAGATCTAAACCCCTGGAGCATCAGGGTTATGTAATTCCCAAATATATCTTCAAAGGTCAGCGATAGAAAGAGAGAGAAAGAAAGAGACAATTAGAATCTGTGAATCAAACTCAGTGCAAAACCCATAGAGATCAAAACAGGCAAACATAATCCCTTGCATTCCTGTACATTTCTGACCTCAACGGCACTGAAGGAGTTAGATCCTTCAATATGACAGGTTGTACAGATTCATTTAACGTCTTGCACACTCCTGTGTTTGCCAATGGTGCTTAGGAGCTCCTGTACTAACCACAGATAATCATAAGTAGGGAATGTAAGGTCCTTCTGGCAGAGCAAGCTGCACACACACAATTTGTGCTAATCACGTCTCTTGCTGCAATCTGTCTTTCTGCCCTATTTCTCTTTCTGCATTCTGCACCGAAGCTACAGATTCTTTCTCTCCCTCTGTTCTCTTTCATTTCCTCACTCCCGTCTCTTTATATACTTGCCCTATGTTTCTATAAATCTATCTCTCTTTCATTTCCTCACTCCCGTCTCTTTATATACTTGCCCTATGTTTCTATAAATCTATCTCTCTTTCATTTCCTCACTCCCGTCTCTTTATATACTTGCCCTATGTTTCTATAAATCTATCTCTCTTTCATTTCCTCACTCCCGTCTCTTTATATACTTGCCCTATGTTTCTATAAATCTATCTCTCTTTCATTTCCTCACTCCCGTCTCTTTATATACTTGCCCTATGTTTCTATAAATCTATCTCTCTTTCATTTCCTCACTCCCGTCTCTTTATATACTTGCCCTATGTTTCTATAAATCTATCTCTCTTTCATTTCCTCACTCCCGTCTCTTTATATACTTGCCCTATGTTTCTATAAATCTATCTCTCTTTCATTTCATCACTCCCGTCTCTTTATATACTTGCCCTATGTTTCTATAAATCTATCTCTCTTTCATTTCCTCACTCCCGTCTCTTTATATACTTGCCCTATGTTTCTATAAATCTATCTCTCTTTCATTTCCTCACTCCCGTCTCTTTATATACTTGCCCTATGTTTCTATAAATCTATCTCTCTTTCATTTCCTCACTCCCGTCTCTTTATATACTTGCCCTATGTTTCTATAAATCTATCTCTCTGCATTTTCCCTTCCTCTGTCACAATTTCTCACCATCTCAAGATTTCTATTCTTTCTCTCACTTCCGTTCTCTTATTATCATTACTGTTATTTGTTTTGCTTTACAATAGTATTTATATTTTTATCTCAGCTTTTTTACTTCAGCATTTGGGGGCATATTTATATTTATTTACCAAGTAGCGTATCATGTCCGCCGCACGTCGATAAATGCTGGCAGTATACGCTGTCGGCATTTATCATTTCACCAGCAATTCTTGTGAACTACTGGTGCAATACCACCCCATGCAGATTTGCAGCCAATCGGTCGCTAGCAGGGGGTGTCAATCAACCCTATCGTATTTGATCAGGTTGATTTCTGTCCACCGCCTCAGAGCAGGCAGACAAGTTATGGAGCAGTGGGCTTCTGTTTCCGGCGAGCCTGAAAGCTTGCGCAGAAACAGGGGCATCAAGCTCCATACAGAGCTTTATAAATCGGCCCCTTATTCTCTACATCAATATTTTCCCTTTATTTTACTCTCTTCCATCTGCCATCTCTCCTCTGTTTAGTAGCAAATCCTGTGGATTGTGAGGCAGTGTTGTCACTCTAATTTTCATTGTAGCACCCCATTTGTTAATGATGTCGTCATGTTCCTGTTTAACGTGTCCTTTTCTCTAGCTGGGAAAAGAGAGAGGTAATTAGTGGGCAAAAGTGAGATTTAAAGGGACAGTATACACCAATTGTCATATAACTGCATGAATTAGACACTACTATAAAGAATAATATGCACAGATACTGAACTAAACATCCAGTATAAAACATTTTAAAAACTTACTTAGAAGCTCCAAATTTAGCACTATTGATGAGGTTAGCTGGAACACTCAGTGACTTGCCTAATAGCTGCCCTCATCTGACTCCACACTAACATCATTCTCACTTTGCAGTCCCCACCTCCTGTTTCTCACCCTCCTACCCATCTAGATTCTAAGTTCCCAAGGAACAGGGCCCTCAATTCCCCCTTTATTTGTTTGTTAAACTTTGGTGTCTTTTATTTTGTATTGTACTGTACTTTTATCTTTGTACCCATGGACAGCACTGCAGAATCTGTTGGTGCTTTATAAATAAATAATGATAATAATAATAATAATAATAATAATAATTAGGGTTGCACCGATACCGATACTAGTATCGGTATCGGTGCCGATACCAAGTATTTGCATGAGTACTTGTACTCGTGCAAATGCACCGATACTTAAACCGATACCTCCAATTCCTACCCATACTCCATCTTGTGGCATTTTTCAAACTGCATGTTCCCATTTCATTTTAAGCTGGAGTGGAGACTTAACTAAAAATTGTTCTGCCAATACAAATAGCTGTTATTTGTATTATTGTACATCAGAGCAGTCATTCAGACAAACCCCTGAAGTACTGGGCTGTTAATAAACTGAGATTTAATGGCCCAAAAATATCTTTCTAATCCATGCAGTAGTGTGAAAAATGAAAGACTGTTCATCTTAGCATCAAACGTCCTTGTTGTTAGCAGAAGCAGACTTATAGCTGAACATGCAGAGATGCTTCTGTTCCTTAATAAGAAATTACTGATAGCAGAAACAGACTTATAGCTGAACATGCAGAGATGCTTCTGTTCCTTAATAAGAACTCACTGATAGCAGAAACAGACTTATAGCTGAACATACAGAGATGCTTCTGTTCCTTAATAAGAACTTACTGATAGCAGAAACAGACTTATAGCTGAACATGCAGAGATGCTTCTGTTCCTTAATAAGAACTCACTGATAGCAGAAACAGACTTATAGCTGAACATGCAGAGATGCTTCTGTTCCTTAATAAGAACTTACTGATAGCAGAAACAGACTTATAGCTGAACATGCAGAGATGCTTCTGTTCCTTAATAAGAACTTACTGATAGCAGAAACAGACTTATAGCTGAACATGCAGAGATGCTTCTGTTCCTTAATAAGAACTTACTGATAGCAGAAAAAGACATAGCTGAACATGCAGAGATGCTTCTGTTCCTTAATAAGAACTTACTGATAGCAGAAACAGACTTATAGCTGAACATGCAGAGATGCTTCTGTTCCTTAATAAGAAATTACTGATAGCAGAAACAGACGTATAGCTGAACATGCAGAGATGCTTCTGTTCCTTAATGAGAACTTACTGATAGCACTAACAGACTTATAGCTGAACATGCAGAGATGCTTCTGTTCCTTAATAAGAACTTACTGATAGCAGAAACAGACTTATAGCTGAACATGCAGAGATGCTTCTGTTCCTTAATAAGAACTTACTGATAGCAGAAACGGACATAAGCTGAACATACAGAGATACTTCTGTTCCTTAATAAGAACTTACTGATAGCAGAAACAGACTTAAAGCTGAACATGCAGAGATGCTTCTGTTCCTTAATAAGAACTTACTGATAGCAGAAACAGACTTATAGCTGAACATGCAGAGATGCTTCTGTTCCTTAATAAGAACTTACTGATAGCAGAAAAAGACATAGCTGAACATGCAGAGATGCTTCTGTTCCTTAATAAGAACTTACTGATAGCAGAAACAGACTTATAGCTGAACATGCAGAGATGCTTCTGTTCCTTAATAAGAACTTACTGATAGCAGAAACAGTCTTATAGCTGAACATGCAGAGATGCTTCTGTTCCTTAATAAGAACTTACTGATAGCAGAAACGGACATAAGCTGAACATACAGAGATACTTCTGTTCCTTAATAAGAACTTACTGATAGCAGAAACAGACTTAAAGCTGAACATGCAGAGATGCTTCTGTTCCTTAATAAGAACTTACTGATAGCAGAAACAGACTTATAGCTGAACATGCAGAGATGCTTTTGTTCCTTAATAAGAACTTACTGATAGCAGAAACAGACTTATAGCTGAACATGCAGAGATGCTTCTGTTACTTAATAAGAACTTACTGATAGCAGAAACAGACTTATAGCTGAACATGCAGAGATGCTTCTGTTACTTAATGAGAACGTACTGATAGCAGAAACAGACTTATAGCTGAACATGCAGAGATGCTTCTGTTCCTTAATAAGAACTTACTGATAGCAGAAACAGACTTATAGCTGAACATGCAGAGATGCTTCTGTTCCTTAATAAGAACTCACTGATAGCAGAAACAGACCTATAGCTGAACATGCAGAGATGCTTCTGTTCCTTAATGAGAACGTACTGATAGCAGAAACAGACTTATAGCTGAACATGCAGAGATGCTTCTGTTCCTTAATAAGAACTTACTGATAGCAGAAACAGACTTATAGCTGAACATACAGAGATGCTTCTGTTCCTTAATAAGAACTTACTGATAGCAGAAACAGACTTATAGCTGAACATGCAGAGATGCTTTCCACTAACTTTTGAAATTTTTTTCTAATTGCTAGATTGCCTGTTATACTACTAGTTCTCCTCTTGCACAATTATGCTCAAAACATACTGTACTCTGAGGAACAACCTTAGCCAGGGCTGGACTGGGAATAAAAAGCAGCCCTGGAAAAATATGAAGACCGGCCCTATTTTCTGAGTCAGTAGAATGCAAATGCCCCATTTTTCTCAAATGGGATTACTGGGATACTCCTTCCTCAATATTATTTTCAGAATTAAATTACTTTGTATTAAGTACAAATGTCAGATTGATGAGTTATATAGGCACCCTACAACCCAATTGCATCCAGTAATCCCCCCTTTACATTGTAGCTTTCCAGTCCCAGCTGCTGCAGCTGTTATTTATTGTTGTTATTATTGTTATTGTAATATTTTTATTTATAAACATGTTCAGTAAACTTTGTGACAACAAGCACATAAAACTGTTTTATTATTTCAAAATGTCTTTTGAGATACAGTTCATAATTATAAAGAAGTGATCTTAAATCATTACTCTGTAATGTGCTAGGTAAACTGTCATGACATAAAAAAGTATCGGTAATTGGTATCAGTGAGTATTTGAAAAAAAGTATCGGTACTTGTACTCGGTCTTAAAAAAAATGGTATTGGTGCAACCCTAATAATAATAATAATAAAGGGTCTGGGGGCAGACACTCTCCCCCACCCCCCCTTTCCTGCATATGAAAAGACAGATTAGACTAACAGGAGCCAGCAGTAGCGTGTAAACTCATGTATACATCTGACATGTTGGGGCTTGGTTAGGAGTTTGAAAATCAGCACAATGTTATTAAATATATATATAAATGGATCATCTATAAAAAATTTATGCAAAGAAAACATCTAGGCCTCTATTTATCAAGCTGTCTGCTTACCTGCATTCGACGGCCCCAATACACTCGCCTAAGATCGCCAAACATCGCCGCCGCGGACCTGAATACGTTCGCCAAATTTATCAAGAAAGCTGTCAAAAAGCTGCAATGAGCAGTGAACTGTTGTTAACTAACAGTCATCAATCTTGCTGCTCTTCGGATTCTTTGCAGCTTTCTTGCTATACTGTCACTAAGCACCCACACTATACTATACTGTTTACCCCCTAAACCGCTGCTCCCGGAGCCCCCCGCAACTAAATAAACTTATTAACCCCTAAACCGCCGCTCCCGGACCCTGCCGCCACCTACATTATACCTATTAACCCCTAATCTGCCGCCCCCTATACCGCCGCCACCTACATAAAATTATTAACCCCTATCCTGCTGATAGCGGACCCCGCCGCAACTAAATACATTGTTTAACCCCTAAACCGCCGCTCCCGGAGCCCACCGCCACCTATATTATATTTATTAACCCCTATCCTGCCCCCCCTACACCGCCACCACTATAATAAAGTTATTAACCCCTAAATCTAAGTCTAACCCTAACTCTAACACCCCCTAAATTCAATATAATTTAAATAAATATAAATAAATATTACTATTATTAACTAAATAATTCCTATTTAAAACTAAATACTTACCTATAAAATAAACCCTAAGATAGCTACAATATAATTAATAATTACATTGTAACTATTTTAGGATTTATTTTTATTTTACAGGCAACTTTGTATTTATTTTAACTAGGTACAATAGTTATAAAATAGTTATTAACTATTTAATAACTACCTAGCGAAAATAAATACAAAAGTACCTGTAAAATAAATCCTAACCTAAGTTACAATTATACCTAACACTAAAATATCATTAAATTAATTCCCTAAACTAAATACAATTACTTACAATTAAATTAAATAAACTAAAGTACAAAAAACAACAAACACTAAATTACAGAAAATAGAAAAAAATTACAAGAAGTTTAAACTAATTACACCTAATCTAAGCCCCCTAATAAAATTAAAAAGCCCCCCAAAATAATAAAAATCCCTACCCTACACTAAATTACAAGTAGCCCTTAAAAGGGCCATAGTCAGGAAGAGAGGTGAGTAAAATGGCTGCAAGCAGCACATGGCAAACACAACAGCGAGAAAACCCTGACAGTACCCTCCCCTCAACGACCCCTCTCCCGCGGGAGGACAAAAGGCTTATTGGGGAAATGGGCATGGAAGGCACGGAGGAGGGTGGGAGCATGAACATCAGAGGAGGAAACCCAAGAATGCTCCTCTGGACCGTAGCCCCTCCAGTGAACCAAATACTGTACACGGCCCCTGGACATACGAGAGTCAATAATGCTGCTAACCTCATACTCCTCATAGTTGTCAACAAAGATAGGATGGGGACGAGGCAACACAGTGGTAAACCAATTAAAAACCAATGGTTTTAAGAGGGAGACATGAAAAACATTGGAGATGCGCATAGCAGGAGGAAGGTCAAGAGCGTAGGCCACAGGATTAACCAGTTGGAGTATTCGAAAAGGACCAACATAACGTGGAGCCAATTTATTGGAAGGCACACAAAGGTTCAAGTTGCAGGAGGACAGCCAAACTCTCTCACCAACCTGGTAGGAAGGTGCGGGCAGATGCCTACGATCAGCCTGGAACTTTTGGCACTGCATGAATGATGAAGGCAATCCTGAATCTGCACCCACGTGGAACGGAGTTGCTGAAGATGCTCCTCCAAATCTGGAATACCCTGAGACATGAATCAGGCAACAAGGATAGTTGAAACCCATAATTCACCATGAACGGGGATAACTTTGAGTAAGCATTAATAGCACTATTACGAGCAAACTCTGCCCAAGGTAACAGTTCAGACCAATTATTGTGGTGATCTGAGACATAGCAATGGAGGAACTGTTCCAGAGCTTGATTAGACCGTTCCGCAGCCCCATTGGATTGAGAGTGATATGCCGAGGAAAAGCTGGATCCCCATTTGAGCACAAAAGGAACGCCAAAATCTGGAGACAAACTGGCTACCCCGGTCCGACACTATCTCCTTGGGTAACCCATGTAAACGGAAGACCTCACGGGAAAAAAATAGAAGCAAGCTCCTGAGCGGTAGGCAGCTTCATCAAGGGAATGCAATGTGACATTTTAGAAAAACGGTCAACCAGTGAGGATAACAGTATTGCCATTCAAAACAGGGAGCTCGACAATGAAGTCCATGGAAAGATGTGTCCAAGGACGCTCACCATTAGCAATAGGTTGAAGAAGACCCACAGAAAGATGTTGAGGAGTCTTATTCTGTGCACAAACTGAGCAGGAGGCAACATACGCAGCAACATCAGAAAGAAGACCTGGCCACCAGAATTGTCGAGTGACAGACCAAATCATTTGGTTCTTGCCTGGGTAATCTGTGGCTTTAGGATAGTGGTAAGTGTGCAAAAATTTACTGAGAAGATTCTCAGGAACAAAACACTTACCAATAGGTTTCTCAGGAGGTGCATTGGTTTGTGCAGCCAGGATCTCCTCCCCCAAGGGGAGAAGTCAAATTAGTATGTATGGTTGCCAAAATATGGATAGAGGCGAAAATTGTCGAGAGAGGGCATCAGCCCTAACATTCTTACTACCAGGCAGGTAGGAGACCTCATAATTAAACCGAGACAAAAATAGCGCTCCTCTGGCCAGTCAGGGTGACAAAC
The DNA here is from genome assembly GCF_027579735.1 of Bombina bombina. Lineage (NCBI taxonomy): Eukaryota > Metazoa > Chordata > Amphibia > Anura > Bombinatoridae > Bombina > Bombina bombina. The sequence goes on from NW_026512642.1 coordinate 260,340, forward strand.
TTTTTGCTTCAGATAGATAAGTTAAATTCTTGTGGTCAGTAAGAATGAGCACTGGCACGCTAGTACCCTCGAGAAGATGCCTCCATTCCTTAAGTGCCAAAATTATGGCCAGAAATTCCCTGTTGCCAATTTCATAATTGCACTCTGCTGGAGACAATTTCTTAGAGAAGAAACCACAAGGATGCAAGGAATCATCAGGTGTAGGACGTTGAGACAAGAGGGCACCTACTCCAGGCACATCAACCTCAAGAACGAAAGGCAGGACAGGGTTAGGCTGAGCCAGAACTGGAGCGGCAGCAAAGGCATTCTTAAGACTATCAAAGGCCTTAATGGCAGTAGGTGACCAATGGAGTGGATCATTCTCTTTACGGGTCATGTCTGTGATAGGTTTGACCAAGGAAGAAAAGTTTTTAATAAACTTTCTATAGTAATTGGCAAACCCCAAAAAATGTTGAATAGACCGAAGACCAACTGGGTGAGGCCACTGCAGAACTGTAAATAACTTGTCAGGATCCATGGAGAACCCTGCAACGGAGATAACATAACCTAGGAAGGTTACTTGAGTCTGATGGAACTCACATTTCTCGAGTTTACAAAACAGGCCGTTCTCACGTAGTCTCTGAAGAACCCGTGTAACATCAGAATGATGAGCCTCAAGTGTGGGTGAGTTTATGAGGATGTCGTCTAAGTACACCACAACACACTGTTGCAACATATCTCGTAGGACATCATTAATAAATTCCTGAAAAACAGCAGGAGCATTACATAGGCCAAAGGGTATTAAAAGATACTCATAATGCCCGCTCCTGGGGTTAAATGCTGTTTTCCATTTGTGGCCCTCCTTAGTCCTAACGAGATTGTATGCTCCTCTCACATCAAGTTTAGTAAAGACCTTAGCTCCCTTGAGGCGGTCAAAGAGTTCCGTAATAAGTGCAATAGGGTAAGCATTCTTAATTGTAAGACGATTAAGACCCCTATAATTGATACATGGTCTTAACTCGCCACCCTTTTTCTTCACAAAGAAGAAGCCAGCCCCTGCAGGAGAGCAGGATTTGCGGATGATCCCCACGACAGAGCATCTGCAAAATACTCCTCCTTAGCACAATTCTCTGCAACAGACAGAGGGTACACCTGGCCCCCAGGAGGAATGGCTCCGGATTGCAGGTCTATGGCACAATCGTAAGACCGGTGAGGAGTCAACGTACCAGCAAGCACCTTGTCAAACACGTCTAGGAACTATTGGTACTCCTCTGGCAATTGAGATACCGAAGAAGTGCACAAGACTTTAACTGGTGTCCGAAGACAAGTGGAAATACATTGCGGGGACCACAACAAAATTTTGGACCTGCGCCAGTCGAGACTGGGATTGTGCTTTTGGAGCCAGGGATAACTCAGAACAACCAAAAAATGTGGAGAGTTTATCACCTGAAACTGGAGGGTTTCAAAATTGAGAGCCCCAACAGCCATGGATAACGGAGCAGTTTCGTGAGTACCGAGTGCGGGCTGAAGGGACCTGCCATCAATGGCCTCAATAGCAAGCGGAACAGACCGAAGCAAAACAGGAATGGAGTGCTTTGATACAAAAGCATTGTCAATGAAATAGCCTGCAGCACCGGAGTCAACAAGAGCCTGAGTGACTATGGAGGAGTCCACCCAGGAATGGACAACCGTGACCAAAGGTTTCTCGTTAAGCGATTCCGGGGACGAGGATAAATCACCCAAGGTCTGCCCCCGACAGGACCTTAGGTGTGAGCGTTTCCCGGCCGTGTAGGACAAGACTTCAAAAGGTTACCCTGTAACCCACAATAGAGGCAGAGCCCCTCCCTCCTCCTAAAGGCTCTCTCCGCCATGGAGAGACGCGTGAATCCCAGCTGCATTGGCTCAGCAATACCTGGTGACTCAGGACCAGGAGGCATGGGAGGAGAGGGAGGCATGGGTGGGAACGAACACGTAGGAGACAACGGAACAGGAGGCTTCCACAAGCGCTCCTTGAAAGAGGGCCTCTCTCTGAGTCTGATGTCAATTAGGATCAAAAAAGACACCAATGTCTCCAGATCCTCTGGTAAATCTCTGGCAGCAACTTCGTCTTTAATCGCATCAGAGAGCTCATGAAAGAAGGCGGCAACAAGGGTTTCATTGTTCCAACCTACCTCTGTGGCAAGCATACGGAACTCATTAGCATACTGAGCAACAGATCTTGTACCTTGCTGAATGGACATGAGTCGTTTAGCAGCAGTGGAGGAGCGAGCTGGAACATCAAATACCCTTCGAAAGGAGGCCACAAATTCAGGGTAATTTGAAATCACAGGTTTATTAGTCTCCCACAAGGGATTAGCCCAGGCAAGAGCTGTGTCAGAGAGTAACGAGATGAGAAATCCCACCTTAGCTCTGTCAGAGGGAAAAGCCTGAGGTAACATCTCAAAGAAAATGCCCACCTGGTTCAAAAACCCTCTGCACTGAATATGATCGCCTCCATATCGCTGAGGGTAGAGGTGCAGAACCGGACATGCTCCTGGTAGGACTAGGTGCAGCAGCGGAAACAGGAGCAGCCATAACTTGTAGGACACTTTGGTCCAAATGTGCAGTGCGAGTCAGCAGGGTTTGCAGGGTTAGTGCAAATTGATCCAAGCGGTGATTCTGTTCATCCATCCTGGAAATGATGGCAGGTAAAGGTGGATTATTAGCACCATCAGGATTCATGGCCTTTGTGTAATGTCAGGGTGCCAGGAATCAGACTGAGAAAAGAAGTGCAAAAATAATCACACCTTTATTAATAGCAAAAAATAATAAAAAGTCCACAAGTCAAATAACAAGCCAGGAGTCAAAACCAGAGCTGGTAGTCAGACGAGCCGAGTCAGGAGCCAAAGCGAATAGTCAGACGAGCCGGAATCAGGAACAAGGAAACAGCAGAGTCAGGAACAAGCCAGGGATCAGAAACCAGGAAGGACGTCAGGCAGCCAGGTAATACACAGGAACTCTCACAAACAGGTCCGAGAGAACGCAAAGGCAAAGCATACTGAACAGAGGCCCTTTAAATAATAAGTGATGACATCACAATTCTGAGACTGCATCCTGTCTCACATGGATGATGCACAACAGTCTGTCCATAAAAGGAAGTGCAGGAATTGAGCAGCATCACCCACAATGCACCATAGTCAGGAAGAGATTTGAGTAAAATGGTTGCCAGCAGCACATGGCAAACACAACAGGGAGAAAACCCTGACAATATTGAAGTTAGGGGGGTGTTAGGGTTAGACTTAGGTTTAGTGGTTAATAAAATTAATATAGTGGCGGCGGTGTAGGGGGAGGGCAGATTAGGGGTTAATAAATATAATGTAGGTGGCGGCAGGGTCCGGGAGCGACAGTTTAGGGGTTAAGCATTTTATTTAGTTGCGGTGGGGTCTGGGAGCAACGATTTAGGGGTTAAGCATTTTATTTAGTTGCGGCGGGCTCCGGGAGCAGCGGTTTAGGGTTTAAGCATTTTATTTAGTTGTGGTGGGGTCCAGGAGCAGTGGTTTAGGGGTTAAGCATTTTATTTAGTTGCGGCAGGGTCCGGGAGTGGCGGTTTAGGGGTTAATAAGTATAAAGTAGGTGGCGGCGGTGTAGGGGGGCAGATTAGGGGTTAATAAGCATAAAGTTGGTGGCGGCGGTGTAGGGGGCACAGATTAGGGGTGTTTAGACTCAGGGTACATGTCAGGGTGTTAGATGTAGACATTTCCCATAGAAATCAATGGGACATTGGGCAGCAGCGAACATGAACTTTCGCTGCTGTCAGACTCCCATTGATTCCTATGGCATCCTCTGCCTCCAGGGCGGCGGATTGAAAACCAGGTACGCTGGGCCGGAATAGTAGCGAGCGTACCTGGTAGGATCTTGATAACTAGCAAAAGTAGTCAGATTGTGCTGAACTTGCGTTCGGAACATCTGGAGTGACGTAAACATCGATCTGTGTCGGACTGAGTCCGGCGGATCGTATGTTACGTCACTATATTCTACTTTTGCCAGTCTCTAGCCTTTGATAACTGAGGTGAATCAGGCTCGCCACAAATACGCTGCGGAATCCCAGCGCTTTTGCGGTTGACAGCTTGATAAATAGAGGCCCTAGTGTACAATGTCCCTTTAATTGAAAATATTTTTATTGAATTTTTCTTCTTAAGTACATAACAAAGTAAATGCAAATGTTACATCAACATAACTTGAAAAATATTGAGGTATATCTTGGCAGGTCAGCATGTCATATAAACATCAATATATTTTACCGTACATTTCAGCTCACATTATAAACCAATACTCATTAAGCGATAAATACTCTCAGAAACTTATGTTGTTAACTAACAACTCTGGCTTCAGAAAACATAATCCATGGTTCCCAGACAGAAACAAACTGTTCTTCAGTGTCAAGCATGTTAGCTGCATTATTACTCATTTGGTAGTAGTAACCAATTTTATTTAGAATAATCTGAAAGTTAGGGATCTCAACTTTACTGGGCTATTGTTAATCTTACTATAGTAAAGATGGTAAAAATAAACTTGTTTCGTGCCCTGTTAAACCCTGGAATAGGCTCATGCAGAAGGGCTTGAGAGGCCGACACTCTTAAAGTGCGCCCAAAAATGTTGCCCAATAGACTGAAGGTTTGTGACCAGATATTTGCTACCCGTGGGCAGTCCCACCACATGTGTGAATAAGTACCTAACTCATCACACCCTCTTTTACATTTTCTATTACCTATCTCCAATTTATGTAATCTCGAGGGGTGAAAATACCAACGAAAAGCAGTCTTCATGTAATTTTCTTTTAAATGAGAGCATATGGAAAAGGAGGGTCCCCTAAACAAAACATCATTCCATTTTTCTAAAGACCAAGTAAATTGAAATTCTTCTTCCCACTTTTGCATAAAAGGAAGCTTATGAGTCTTTAGTGGAGAGTTAAAAATGGCATACAGTCCAGTAATGGTCCCTCTCATTCTCTGTCCAGCTAAGCAAATTTGTTCTAAGTATGTGGTGCTCCCTTTGTATGAGTTACCTATCACCTCGCAAACTCTTGCCTTCAACTGAAGATATTGATACCAACTGGGTCTATCCTGTTCATTAAGGCTAGCATATGTGTTAAAGTCGTAAGAGTAGTAAGAAGTGAATACAGCGCCAACAAGAGGCCAAGGGATAAATATACTCACAGAGAGATAAAAGAAGATTATTTAATGAACCATGCTAAAAAGCATCAGTAATAAAAGACTATATATAAAAAATGTAAAAAGCACATATAAATAAAATTACAAATACAGGAATATCTTACAGAAGCGGCTCAAAGGGCCAAAGCTGATAATTACAATAAAAACAAAGGTAATAACAGGTGATCAGTGTGAGTGGTACACCAGAATAAGAGTGTATACTAATAAAACAGAATTAGCCTAAGTACAACTGTAGCAAGTGCATCAAGCAAAAAACTAATGAACAATAATACAAACAATAGTGTTCAAAATTAGTGTTACAAAAATAGTGTTCCAAAAAATAGAAAAATGCTCTGCAGTGCAAAAAAAGGGGGGGTAGCAAAATAATTGTATAGATACAATCAAATAGTGAGTGAGTGCAAATGGATATAAAAATGCTAGCTACTTGATACTTAAAAAAGGTACCATTAGAGAAGACGTGCTGGAGCAGAGCTCCCAAACTTTAGCACTTTTTCGCCTATAATCTTTGAATTTTTTTTGCCCCAACTATCTTAATTTTACTGTCAGACAGCTATATTAGTGTTTGTGCCGCAAAAACACAGTTTTTTTAGCAGGGTAGTTAACCCCAGATAACTGCTGTGTATTAGAGCAAGACTGGAGTGAACAGCAGACAAGTACAGAAAATTGTCACGCTCCTATGCAAGATCATCTAGCCCTTGTCCGCAAGTGATAAACACCACTCCGGAGGGTCGGGGCTCCGCTCCGGAGGACCACAGCAGTGAGAGGCAGTGAAAGGAAGAAGGTGGGGAAGAGAGGTGTCCACCTCCGTACATAACCGGAGATAAAGAAACGGACAGACCAGTACATTGCTTGCAGGGGTAAGATCACACACCCTTGATTGGAGGTAATTTCGGGACCCATACTTGCTGGCCCTCCTGGCTGCCTCTTGAAACGGACTGAGTGCCGCGCTCCACATTGGCAGGGGACCAAGATTACTGTGGCGCGAAACACCGCCATTTTACCTGCGGCCTATCAGGGCCTACGAGTGTACCAGCTCCGTCCTGCAGTGGGAGCAGATCGCAAGTGCCGGACAACTATATTGACCTGTGAGAGGGGTAAGCAAAATTCTCCAATCCCCTAATTGCCACATAAGCACTAGTGACAGGTGACATTGGGGCTGCAATCAAGATAGGAGCTCCCGGACTCATACAGCCAGGGTACATAACTTTAATCACTGCAGGGCTGAGTGATCCCCCAGCAAAATAAGCATTTTTCCAGCAAAAAATAAAGAATATATAACCCCATAAATTAGGGGTAGCAACTAGCAAAAGAGCCCTATTGATTTAGAACTGATCTCAATATCCACATGGCTGTGTAACTCACATACAGACACACGCTGCAAACCCCTCATATAACTTTCAGCTTTGGGATCTGAAGGAACTTTCTAAAAGTGGACACTTTTTCTACCCACATGGAATAGAGACTTGTATTAACTATCCTAGCTTCTCTTCATTTTCATTTTTACACTTTGCCCATCCCAGCTCATAGCTTTGATTCCAAGTGGGACACACACTACATCAGGGAGAATAGACATGTTGTAAAGTGCTCCCAGTTGGAAGATATTCAGCTCCTCTGCTCCCCATGTGGAAAAGAGATAAGAGTCCTGTCTCAGACCCTAGGTGACATACTGCAGGATCTGAGGTACAATTGGGATTCTATTAGCTGGATACTCTATTTTGCTCACTATATCCAATGGTGGACTAAAGGCTGAAAGGCAGACATGCTAGCAAGAGAAATGTCCCCATAGGCTCCCCTTACTGGTTCTCAAGGTGTTAAATATGCTTGAATACACAGAGGTATTTGTATATACCTAAGGACATCATCCAGACATTGCTTCTTGGGGGTGTAGGTGGCGATTTACAAGCGATCTAGCTTTTCCCTAAGCATAATTTGAATTTCATACAATGAAAGGTAAAACCCAATCGATGAAAGACTGTCTATCTAAAGCACAAGCAAAGAAGAAGGCTATGCTTCAAGACAAACCAGTAGCTACAGAGGGGGACATTTCAGAGGCCATGTCGGACATCAGTACAGAGGATCAACCACAGCCCTCAACCAACAACTTGGTTCAACAAATCAAAGATGTATTCCAAATAGAACTAAAAGCTGCTATACAAGATATTAGGGGAGATATAAAGGAAATAAGCCAAAGAACCTCTGATCTAGAAGATAAAGTAGGAGAAATCATCGAAGAAATCCCAACCATACATAGAGCTATGCAAACACATCAAGATAAGATTGAACAACTTGAATCACAACTTGAAGACTTAGAAAATAGATCTAGGAGGTCTAATGTTCGATTAAGGAACCTCCCGGAGACTTATGATAAACTTAATGATGTCCTTCTCCGAATCCTTCGGCACCTCTTACCAGAAGTAGAGGAGAGTTTTTTTCTGATTGACAGGATTCACAGGGCCCTGAATAAACCAAAAATTCCGAACACACCCAGGGATGTCATCCTTAAATTCCATTACTACACTACTAAGGACCAGCTCCTACAGGTCACCAGATCACACCCAAAACTAGAATTTGAAGGACATCAACTCCAATTTTTTGCTGATCTGTCACCCATTACCCTCAGAAAAAGAAGGGAATTCAAACCAGTTACTATGGCTCTCATGAGAGCTCAGATTAAGTACCGGTGGTCGTTCCCATTCAGACTCACTTTCCTCTATAACAAAACCACCTATTCCTGCACCTCTATGGAGGAAGGTACAGATTTACTTCGACGACTGCATTTGAGTGGAGACGACACCCCTACACCACTGCCGCCTCGACCACCTAGGAAGCAGATGTCACAGATGTGGAGCAGAGTTTCTGGACGTTCGGGCCTTCATAGCAGCCCCAGTGAAACATCAAGTGCTGAAAAGACTCAGCAATCGCAGGCTGCGGCCAACAGATGAGGAGTCCCGACGGATTTGAAGCAGGGACATCAAGCTGGACATCAATGGGAAACTTTTGACTTTTCTAACCGCTTTAACCTACAGAGGACTCACTTTGAAAATGAAGAGTCCATGATCCGTTCATAAAGTGGTGAACTTGTGAGGTTTGAGGAGGGGGGCACCTGGTAGCCACTATGCAGAAAGGTAGAACATCCATATTTATCTGTTTACATAACACCATAGGGGGAAAAAAAAAAAAAAAAAAAAAAGCAGTAGCTGGTGCCCCATACTCCAGATTTAATTGTTTGGGCTGTTGTTATATGTTAAATGCTGTCCCTGTTTGGGTTCGATTACTTTTTTTTAAGTAATAATTTAAACCTCAGAAGGTGAAGTTAGAGTAACAATTGAATAATTGTAGGATAATGGAACACCCACTGTGAGTATCTCATGATAATGTCCTATAGTAAATCTAGAAAATGATTTATCCTCTTTCTCAGTACCTAGTAATAAAAACAGTTTATATCATGTCCAGTTTAGCTAGATAATGATATTCAGTTAAAGATAAATTTTCCATGGGCAATGTCATGGACACTGATAGTTATTGCATTTGTACACCTTGTAGCCAGTAAATATAGTTTACAGGAAAATTGAGTATCTCATACTGATACTACTGTTGATGTTTGTTATAATGTTTTTTGTTATCTATACTCTCTTTCTAACTCTTTTCTATTCTTCTCCGAGTGCTCGAGGGACCATAATAGTTGGATGGTGGAGGTGGATTTTGGAAGGCAGGAAAAAGGTGGTTCTGGATGTCAGGTATGGGGAAGAGCACAACGTATGTTGGGCTTACATTTGCGTGATTATGCACACTTAAGATGTCATTTAAAATTATCTCACATAATGTCAGGGGGCTCCACTCCCACATCAAAAGGAAAAAAGCCATAGCAGATTACAAAAACAAACAGGCCCACATAATCATGTTACAAGAGACCCCTCAACACAACACCCAAAATACTGGGACGCGGCTTTTCCGATCCAGTATCATTCCTTTGGTCATAAGAAAAAGAGAGGGGTCTCTATTATCCTACATTCATCGTTGAATTTCCAAGAAGAAGAAGTAATTAGAGACCCAGATGGTAGGTTCATAATACTAAGGGGGAAGATACATGGGAACTCGATAGTGCTAGGAAACATTTACGCCCCGAATGAAAACCAGGGACACTTTATGGCCAAAATTAGTAAATTGTTGACTACCTGGAAAAAATACAAAATTATTTTGGGTGGGGACTTTAATCTGACACTTAATGATAATATGGATAGATCTCCCCAGACAGGGACACCCCCTAAAAAAATATTAAGCGATTTTATATTAGACCATAATCTACTTGATATTTGGAGACTCCATAATGCAGGAATTAAGAACTACACATATTACTCGGCAGCACATAACTCCTTTTCTAGAATCGACTACATATTTGCGAGTCAGATTTTATGCCCCCTAACTACATACGCCAATATAGCACAAACCAGCTGGTCAGACCATTCCATTGTGGAAGTCGCGATCAAAGGCTTTTTTGATCCATCTAGGGACAGATCTTGGTCCCTTGACACATCCTTATTACGGAATGATGTAATATGCCAGAAACTTACCCAGGAAATTAGTCACTTTTGGGCAAATAACAAAAATTCAACACCCAATCCCCTATTGGAGTGGGGAGCGTTTAAGGCCTTTTTGAGAGGTTTCCTTATTAAAGAAAAAGCTAACCTAAATAGCCAGAAAAAAAAGATTATAGAGGACAAGAAACGAGAGATTGAAGACCTAAATAGGCAATTAATTAGGACCAGATGCCCCAACTTAATCAAACTAATAACTTCAAAGAAAAAAGAACTAGATAAACTACTTGATGAGGAAGCATTAGCCCATTTAAGGATTATTGACGCACAATATTTTGTCTATGCCAATAAGCCGGATCGCATGCTAGCCAGAAAGATTAGAAATATTACCAGGTCCTCCTCTATCCCCCAGCTGCAGACTAAGTCGGGCTCGGTCATAAACAACCCTAAGCATATTGCTAACTCATTTGCAGACTTTTACCAGTCTCTATATGGAATACCGAGAGATCAAGCCGAGTCTAGGAAACACAAAATACAGGAGTTTTTAACGGCTTGCCGTCTCCCTAAACTAGAAAAAACTGCCTCAGACCAATTAAACTCCCCAATCACAGCCCGGGAAATTATTATAGCAATTAAACAACTCAGAAGCAATAAGGCTCCTGGACCCGATGGGTACTCAGGGAGCTTCTATAAAAAATTCGCAGGGGAGCTGGTCCCTCACTTATTAGAGTCATTTAACTATATCCTAGAAGGTGGTGTGATCCCAGAGGAATTATTAATGGCACGAATATGTGTGGTCCCAAAACCCGGTAAGGACAAATTTCATTGCAAAAAATTATAGACCAATCTCGCTCATAAATTTAGATCTTAAGCTCCTTACTAAAATAATGGCCACTAGGTTGAATCTACATTTGCCCAAACTGATTTTGAATGACCAGGTGGGGTTTATTACAGGGAGAGAGGCCCCAGACAACGTACGCAGGGTCATTGACTTGATTGACTTTGCGACAAAAGAAAGAGTGCCTTCTCTGTTCCTATCTTTGGACGCAGAGAAGGCATTCGACAGAATCCATTGGGATTACATGAATGAAACTCTATCACAGTTTGGAATCTCAGGTTCCTTTAGTAAAGCGATTCAGGCCATCTATAGTAAGCCATCAGCTTATCTTAGAGTAGCAGGTTATCAATCCAAAAGAATCTATATCAATAATGGTACCAGGCAGGGGTGCCCATTGTCGCCCCTACTATTTGCCATGTGCATTGAGCCCTTAGCCGCTAGCATTAGAAATCACAGAGATATCTCCGGTATAACAGTAGGAAAAAAAGATCACAAACTTTCCCTATTCGCTGATGACATCATCCTAACAATTAGCAAACCACTACTATCTCTACCAATTTTATATGAGCTTCTATCAACCTTTGGCACCCTTTCGGGTTACAAGGTTAATAATGACAAGTGTGAAGCCATTGAGGTTCATCTCCCCAGTCATACCAAAAAACTGTTGGAAATTAATTTTGATTTTAAGTGGGCTACTAGGGCGATCAAATATCTCGGAGTTTTTCTCCCTTCCAACCTAAAAGAGTTATATAAACTAAATTATCCTCCGCTATACAAACACCTCCATAAAGAAATGAAGTCCTGGAGCACATATAAAATTTCGTTCTATGGTAAAATGGTAGTCAGCAAGATGGTGATACTTCCAAAATTGCTGTACCTATTTAGATCACTACCTGTAGATATCCCCACAAAAGATCTTAAGATCGTCCAAAAAACGTTTTTTATTTCATCTGGGCTAATAAGAAAGCGAGAATAAATAGGCGAACCCTTTTGCAACCTAAAACTGAAGGGGGACTGGGAGTACCTGATTTCCAAGTGTATTACAATGCTGCTAGGTTAGCTCAAACAGCACTCCTACATAATTCTAATAGTGAACTAGCCTGGGTTCAGCTAGAGGGAGATATATTAAACCTTAACCCAGTCTATCAGATGTTCTGGACACCTAAAAAAGACAGACCAGACTCCTGGACAAATTGTACATCACTAGGACACACCCTGAGACTATGGGATAGTCTACAAAAAAGATATAATTTGATCCCGGAGGGCTCCCCTCTTACACCGCTGTCCATATCCTCGGACCACCATAATACCCACACTAACACAATATGGGCCAACAAAAGTTTGTATAGAATTGCTGATGCACTACAAGATTCTGAGATTATCTCGTTCCAGCAATATCACGACCTCCAACCTTCCACACCACATTCCTGGTTCCACTATTTCCAACTCAAAAATAGGATAGATAAGATCCGCAGGCTAAGAACATCGAACACTCCCACACTTTATGAGAAATTTTGTCAATCCGTTTCCCGAATCAGGGGTACAATCTCTAGTCTTTATAGGTTGTTGTCTGTTGGCAGACACCCTGAGAAGTTATACTTTATTAAAAAATGGGAAGATGAGGTTAACCTTGTTAGAGACTCAACAGAATGGGCAACCACGATCCAGAAAGGCCTAGCGTGTTCTGTTAGCACAAACCTAAAGGAAAATTATATTAAAGTGGTATATAGATGGTATAACTACCCCAGTAGATTTAAATACTATCAGCTGGAATCTAACATGGCTGGATCATCCCAATGCTACCGAGGTTGCCAGATAGAGGGTACATACAATCATATGTGGTGGGATTGTCCCGAAAGTAAAAAAGTTTGGGACGCCACCTCTGAACTCCTAAGCAATATCTTTAATAGACGAATTAAATTAAGTATGGAACAGGCCCTACTACACTTCCCTATTGAGGGATTACACAGACAATCATTAAAACTAGTAGGTATAATATGTACTGCAACTAGGACAGTGATGGCTAAACATTGGAAAACATCAGTCCCACACTACGATGTTATCCTAAACAAAATTAGATATTATTATCAAATGGAGAACATAGCATCGTCCCTATTAGACAAAAGACGAGAGTTCCTAAAAGTTTGGGAGGAATGGATAGTTGGGAGGACACTGTTAGGATGCAAACAAGAAGAGCCGTTGAAACAAGGGCCTAATACGAGGTTGGAATTAATAAATCGAAAGTTCTACGAGCACTCAATCTTCACTTCAATCTTTACTTCATTCTTTACTTTTCCTCTTATGTCCCTCTCCTTCTTTCCTTCTTTTCTAAGATAGGTATTCTTATTACTCCTTCTTTCTTTTCGGGAGTAATGAGTCCTATCTGCAATATAAGAGGCCGCACCTTACTCTACCTTAAGGAGATAAAAAGTTTAAAACTATATTATTCTTGTATGCGAATTAGATATCCTTTATAACTACTTTACACATTGTATTACATGCGCTACTATTCTGTATTAATATGAGATGTGTTGTATACATTGTTGTGATTTTGCTGGTGGAGTTGGGAGACTTCAATAAATAAAAAAAAAATTTTCATCTAAAAATGCTAGCTACTTAATCCAGTGAGGTTAAGATATAATTAAATAAAATACACAATATGCAATAACATAAAAAATAAAAAATAAAATATAAAATATAATCCAAAAAAGTGTTCAAAAAGTTGATCAACAAATGTTAGTGAAGAACAAAAATAAGTCAATCAAAACTAAAAAATGGAAAAAAAAGGGTGATGAAAAGCAAGGTGAAAGTGAGGAAATTGATTCCTTCCAATGTTAGTTACTTTAACAGATCCAAATTCCTGAGTGTGGTTGCTGAAGTAGCTGATTGGATCCTAGCACCTGTCAGCTGCTAGTCTTGAGAAAGGCCCTTTTTTGAGGGCAGAAACGCGTTGACATATTGGTAAGCATTACTTTAATCTTTACTTCATTCTCATATTGGATACACTATGTTGTGAATTTCTTTTTTTACAGGGACACTTTTTAGGATACCATAGGAGCAGCTGACAGGTGCTAGGATCCAATCAGCTACTTCAGCAACCACACTCAGGAATTTGGATCTGTTAAAGTAACTAACATTGGAAGGAATCAATTTCCTCACTTTCACCTTGCTTTTCATCACCCTTTTTTTCCATTTTTTAGTTTTGATTGACTTATTTTTGTTCTTCACTAACATTTGTTGATCAACTTTTTGAACACTTTTTTGGATTATATTTTATATTTTATTTTTTATTTTTTATGTTATTGCATATTGTGTATTTTATTTTTTATGTTATTGCATATTGTGTATTTTATTTAATTATATCTTAACCTCACTGGATTAAGTAGCTAGCATTTTTATATCCATTTGCACTCACTCACTATTTGATTGTATCTATACAATTATTTTGCTACCCCCCTTTTTTTGCACTGCAGAGCATTTTTCTATTTTTTGGAACACTATTTTTGTAACACTAATTTTGAACACTATTGTTTGTACTATTGTTTATTAGTTTTTTGCTTGATGCACTTGCTACAGTTGTACTTAGGCTAATTCTGTTTTATTAGTATACACTCTTATTCTGGTGTACCACTCACACTGATCACCTGTTATTACCTTTGTTTTTATTGTAATTATCAGCTTTGGCCCTTTGAGCCTCTTCTGTAAGATATTCCTGTATTTGTAATTTTATTTATATGTGCTTTTTACATTTTTTATATATAGTCTTTTATTACTGATGCTTTTTAGCATGGTTCATTAAATATTCTTCTTTTATCTCTCTGTGAGTATATTTATCCCTTGGCCTCTTGTTGGCGCTGTATTCACTTCTTACTACTTGTGCATATTTTTTGGAGGTTGGTTAGGATCTCTGTTTGGATACAGCTTGGGGATTACCTTAGCGCTTGTACACACACCCTTTTTCACATATGTGTTAAAGTCCATAAAGTTCTGTCCCCTTAAAGTGTCAGCAATTCTGTACAGCCCCCTATTGGCCCACTTATTCTGAAGCCCCACGTCAAGTGTAGTAGATAGCGTTATTAATGGCATTGCCTTAGAAGTATCTGAGATTAGCTTAAATTTAGTAGACAAAGAGTCCCATAGCGAGACGGAGTGTGCTACTGCTGCAAAAGTTTTCCATATGTTAGGCCTATGAGTTCTATTAGTCCATAGAAGTTTATAAATTGGCTCCACCCCAACCATATCTGACTCCAGTTGTACCCACTGAATATTATCAATCTTGTTATGCCATAACGCAGTCTGAGCGGCACGGGCCACATGGTAATATGCTAGAAAATCTGGCAATCCCATCCCTGCCCCTCTTCTACTTCTGCAGAGAGTTTGTCTATTAGTTCTTGCTCTTTTACCTTGCCAAATAAACTAAATTACATACTTCTGGAGTTGTGTGAGTGTTTTGGATGGCACAGAGACTGGTAAGCATCTAAATAGGTATAATATTTTTGGGAGAATTGTCATTTTAATTCCAATTATTCTGGCATATAGCGAAATTTTCAACTTTTCCCATTTCTGTAGCAAGTTTTTAATCTGTGATATCAAAGGCGTGTAGTTTAATTGATACAGATCTTCAGTCCTATTTGTAAGTATCACTCCTAAATATCTCATTCCCTTCTCAGCCTATGAGAAAGAGAAATTAATCTCCATGAGTTTTTTAGTGTGTGCTGGTAGATTTACACTAATAGCCTTACACTTATCATTGTTGATTTTATAACCTGATATTGCTGCAAACTTATCTATAGTGGAATACAGTACTGGAAGAGAAATAAGTGGCTTTGTGATAGAAAGAATAATGTCATCTGCAAAAAGACTGATTTTATATTCTTTTGCCTTTATATGTATGCCTGTTATATCTACATTTCGTCTGATGCTGGCTGCTAAAGGTTCGATACACAGGGCAAATAGAAGCGGGGAAAGAGGGCATCCCTGTCTAGTACCATTTGCAATTTCAATGGGTCCTGACTTATACCCCACAATTTTAACAAATTCTGAGGGATGAGAGTATATTGTGGCGATCGCTTTTCTAAAGTTTCCCGTTATGCCAAATGCATCTAATACCTTATCGAGGTAGTCCCAGTAAATACGGTCGAATGCCTTCTCTGTGTCCAAGGAAAGGAACAGAGAAGGCATCCCTTTAACCGACGCAAGATTAATCAAATCAATCACCTTTCTCACATTATCCGGGGCCTCCCTGTTCGCTATGAACCCACCTGATCCGGATGGACTAGTTTAGGCATTAGTTTGTTGAGTCTGGTGGCTAAAATTTTAGAGAAAATCTTTATGTCTTGGTTAATTAAAGATATAGGCCGATAATTTTTTGCAGTGTTGCTTGTTTTTGCCCGGGCTTCGGAATTACTGAAATTCGAGCTAGTAAGAATTCTTTCGGGATATATCCCCCTTTTAACATATGGTTAAAGGTGTTCACTAATAAGGGGCCTAATTCGTCTAGAAATGTCTTATAAAAAATACCAGTGTATCCATCCAGACCAGGTGCTTTATTGATTTTTAGGTGTTTGATTGTTTGTCTAATTTCAGTAATGTGATAGGTGCGTTTAGCCCATCAACATCATCTGCGTCAAGCTTAGGCATATCGTCATGGCCCAAAAATTCCTGGTAGTTTTCAAATTGTCGGGGAGTGCATATAATGATTGGTAATATGATGCAAAGGTATCTGCTATAATTTGAGGATGGTTAGTGGTAGAACCATCTGGCTTCTGCACCTGAGGGACCGTTGTGAGCCTTGTCATATCTTTCAGCCTACAAGCTAACATTCTGTCAGGCTTGTTAGCGTGGATGAAATATTGTGTATCAATAAGTTTTAAGGATCTAGATGCTTCCTGAGATAACAATTTATCCAGTTCCTCCCTTTTACTATTTAGCCTTTTAAGTGTATTTGCGCTCTGAGTGGTGCAGTGAAGATTGTGTAATTGCTTAATTTCTTCCTTTAGCCTCTCACCATAATCATGTGCCGCTTTTAATTTGGAGCTAGATTCTCTAATTAATATGCCTCTTGTAAAGGCCTTAAGCGCCCCCCACACATATGAAGGATTTTCTACTGACTGTTGATTAGAGCCAATAAAAACTCCAATTTCCCTTCTCAAAAACTCTAAGAACAATTTATCTTTGAATAGGGTAGGGTTCAAATGCCAACTCTTGTTTCTAAGCGGGTCTATTAAGCCTGAAAGTGTCGTCAAAACCACATTATGGTCTGACCAGGTGCTAACTATTATGTCTGATTTCATAATTAATGGTGCCAATATTTGGCTCACAAGAATATGGTCAATTCGTGAATAAAACTTATGGGCTGAGGAATAAAAGGTATAATCGCTATTATTTCCATTTTGAACTCTCCAGCTATCTAATAGGTTGTGATCTAACAAAAAATCATATAGTACTTTTCTAAATTTCTGTGTTTGAGAAGCTGACCTCGTCCCTGATCTGTCCATTTCGGGGTCTACCACCGTGTTAAAATCTCCCCCAATGATTAGCCTATACTGTTTCCAGTACGTTAGTAACTTACTGAGTTTAGCCAAGAAAGGGGCCTGAGATTCATTAGGAGCATAGATATTACCTATTACCACTGGGGTGTCATGAATTTTACCTCTGAGAATTATGTATCTACCCTGTGTATCTATAAAAGACTCTTCTTCCTGGAAATTGATACTATTGTGCATAAGAATAGAGACACCACACTTTTTCTTACTACAAGTGGCGTGATACTGTAATGAATATGCTCTGTCCCAATATTTAGGGGTTGCTGTCTTGGTGAAATGTGTCTCCTGCATGAAAATAACGTGTGCCCCTAGGGATTTATACATGCTAATGGCTTTGCATCTTTTTACATTGGAATGAAGACCTTTAACATTATGCGTAAGCATCTTAAGTGACATATGTGTAACGATTAATATCTGCTTTCAACATGTGTACATTGCTATACATTTCTTTAAATAACCATAGTGCACCTCTCCCTAACAAGAGACGTGAACCTGCATACAATAAACAAGATAAAGATTGGACCCTAAACACATTCTGATACATTCGGTACCTGAAAACCAACGACTTAGAAGACCTTGACCTGCCGAGGAAAAGACAATAAACATTGCCAACAGTAACATAAAACTGTAGAACTGAATATACAAACAACATTATTTGTACCCCGACATCCGGGTTTGAGAACATAACAAAATGATAACAAAAAA
Organism: Bombina bombina; assembly: GCF_027579735.1. Lineage (NCBI taxonomy): Eukaryota > Metazoa > Chordata > Amphibia > Anura > Bombinatoridae > Bombina > Bombina bombina. The sequence goes on from NW_026512642.1 coordinate 278,152, forward strand.
CAACCAGGGAAAAACCTGTAAGAAAACTGTTAGCGGACTCAGTGGGAAGGGAAAGGGGAAAGGAAAGACAAGGGGAAAGGTCCAGCAAGAGGGTTATCATGAAAAGAAGTCCGCCAGGAACTCCAAGCTGAACCAGTGAACTGAATGAAGAATAATGACATTAGCCACTCTTTATTGGTTTCTCCACTCATGAATAATTAGAGTTGAAGTATCAAAAATGGATATCAAAAGTGTCCCCAACTGCTCTCCTCAAGTAGGACTCTCCTGATTTCTACTAGGCCGAGCATTTTTGCTGTTCTTGCCCACAGATGTCCATTCTTTCGTAATCGCTTTACGTTGAGGCTTTGGGGAAGAGGACTCTGCTTCGTTTATTTTCTCTAGCTTTAGTTTCTCCAAAATGCTTTGTCCTTCCCAATCCTCTGGTGTATGTCCGGTGAAGCCCTTAGATCTGAGACAATCCAATTTTCTTCTTTTTTTTCGCCGGTGACGAACTGTGATCTGGGGTCCAGTGTAGGCCGCAGCCCCGGCCTTTCCTACTTTTTCTCTGGTTCTGTGAACCGGCCCGCTACGATCTTCCTCAAACTTTGCAAATTTTTGTGAAAATTGATCCTGCTCAATACACAGGTGCCCAAAGGTTGGGATTTGGACAGATTGTTCTGAAAATATCACCTTTGAAGCTAATTCTTAGTATTATTTGAGCAGAGCTGCTGCAAACTGCTTCTGCTCCTGTTGCTGGACATCCGTACAATGTCCCTTTAAATGAAAAAACAGTACAAAGTAGTAGAAATTGATGACCATAACCAGTACTAAACTTCTATTGTGATTCAACAACTTTATCAGCACCACAAATTGTAAACTTTAGGTCACCCTGAGCCCTGCCCCTATTCTGTCTATCACACATGTGCCTTCTTATGTTTACTCTTTCTATTTGTATCTGTCTTCTTTCTTTTATTCACTCTCACCTAGATTACGAGTTTTGTGTTTGTGTTTTAACGCTGAAAAAATGGCCATTTCAGCGTTAAAACAGCACCGCAGCCATTACGAGTCTTGTAGGTAAAGCTGTACTGCAAGTATTTTAGCCTGTAACGCAACATCAGTCCCGCACTAAAAAAAAATGATGTTTTTTCATGGGATTTCCATAGCACTGCCATTACAAGTTTTGCGGTGAGGCCAAAAAGCTTGTGTTACACCTTATAACGACAAGATCCATTTCGCAATCTGAGAGCAGTAGTTATAAGTTTTTCGCAACAAAACTGTTACACAAAACTCATAACTAAAGCGTTACAAAGAACAATAACACCCATAAACTACCTATTGACCCCTAAACCGTGGCCCTCCTGCATCACAAACACTATTTTAAACTTATTAACCTCTAATCTGCCGCTCCCAACATCGCCACCACTAATGCAATTTATTAACCCCTCTTCCGCTGCTCCCCAACATTGTTGCTACTATTCTAAAGTTATTAACCCCTTGTAGTGGGTTTTGGTACCCCAGGCTGGGTATACCCGCTAAAGTCAGCTTCCTCCCACCAAACGCCAACCCATGAACCTCCACTGGATACCTGTCGCTATTAGAATAACGGCCGCTGCAAGTTGTTATAGCTACCCCCAAAAACATTAGCCGAGACTGAATGCTTGAGGGTCAAAATAGGAACTGCTTTATTGCACAGAAAACACAGGTTTTATACATTTCCAACAAATAGGGGTAGTTACTACATAATCAATAGAAACAAATATTATACAATGAGACAAACATCAGACAATGGTTAGTTAAACAAGATTCTAATCACATCCTGACTTACAAAAGGACAATGAATGACTCACACAATTCTGATCTCCTCTTCCTGGAACATGCTAAGCTGCTGGGGGAGAGGTCAGCTACCTCCTCTCCCTGGGCCCTGCTTTGTTGCTGGGGAGATAGGTTGGCTACCTCCTCTCCCTGGAACTGACTCTCCTGTTGTGGGGAGAGGTCGGCTACATCCTCTCCCTGGAAACCGCTCTTCCGCTGGGGAGAGAGGTCACCTACCTCCTCTCCCTGGAACTGACTCTGCTGCAATGGAGAGAGGTCAGCTACATCCTCTCCCGGGCTTCCTGGAACTGCTGCTGGGCAGAGGCCAGGCGTGCTCTGCCCTGTGCCCATCTCTTCTGCTGGAGGCTCACTGGTCTGTCCCTCCTCAGAGGAAAAGTCTATTAAATTATCAATCTCTGGAGCCTGTGGCTGTGTAGAGAAATCAACTACCTCCTCTCCCTGGGACTCCAAAAAAAATATCACAGGTGCTGGACAGAGGCCATTGGTGCCCTGCCCTGTTGCCAGTGCTTCTACTGGTGTGGCAAGTTCAGGGCCATGCTGCTGATCACGGTCTAGCAGCCCATGGTAGCTCATTACCGGTTGACACTCCTCTGAGGGAAAGTCCAATAAATCCTTGATCACTGCACCATAGCCCTCTGCAGGCTCTGAGGCATGCTGCTGAATGAGATCTAACAGCCTTTTATATGCCTTTTCTAGCTCCCACTCATGCGCAGCTAGGCAATCAAGATCGTCCCTCAGCCCGGGTACTTTTGTAAGGTTTAGACTCAGCTCTCTGTGTTCCAGTATGTCCTCCTGATGCCACTCTGCTGTACTCCTGCAGTGCGGGTCCTGTGTGAGACTTTCAAATAGCAATCCTGGACCAACCGTAGTCATAGCCCTCTGTAGGATCATCCGTCTCCATCTCCGGACACACCCTGGGCCACATACCACCGCAGTGCCCAGTCCACTTCATCCACCTCCATCTCTGTCTAGACCAATCCGTCCAATTCGGCCATCCATTCATCCAGGGGGCTGCTTTCCCAGAAACATCATTCGTAAATCCATCTGGAGCAGTATTGCTGGTTTTGAGTAGGAAGGGACTTCCCCCTGGTAGTCTTGTTCAAACTGGGAGAGCATCGTGCCAGAGTTTCCGTCAAACTAAATCCTTCCAGGCCACTTTGTCCTCTACCAAGACACGGGCCATCAAACTGGGCCAGCACTGCCTGCAATTTCCACTGGAATTCAGCCTCCATTTCCATCGAGGTCCCACTATTAGTTTGGAACTGCTCTGTAAGGAGGAAGCAGATTCCACCACTGCCAGCCAATTGTAGGGGGTCTCGGTACCCCAGACTGGGTATACCCACTAAAGTCAGCTTCCTCCCACCAAACGCCAAACCATGAACCTCCACTGGATACCTGTCGCTATTAGAATAACGGCCGCTGCAAGTTGTTATAGCTACCCCCAAGAACATTAGCCGAGACTGAATGCTTGAGGGTCAAAATAGGAACTGCTTTATTGCACAGAAAACACAGGTTTTATACATTTCCAACAAATGGGGGTAGTTACTACATAATCAATAGAAACAAATATTATACAATGAGACAAACATCAGACAATGGTTAGTTAAACAAGATTCTAATCACATCCTGACTTACAAGAAGGACAATGAATGACTCACACAATAACAGAAAGACACTTCACACCTAGACTAGATAACAACAGGGGGTCCCAGCATTAGAGCAGGAGGTTTCAATTAGCTCAAACATTCTGAGTCTAGGGGGGGGGTGCAGCAGACAATGCTGGATTGGGCTGTCACCTTATACTCCAACAAAACACAGGAATCTTCAAGGCCCTTCAGTTTTTAGAGTCTCTAGGAATCATGGAAACGGGGAAAAACTGAATCCAGGGTAAAAGTACTCCAAATGTACCCTGGACACCTGCCTCCAAAATCCATAGTCGGTGGGGAGGAGGCTGGCCTGCATTCCTCTCCAAGTACAAAAGTAATCGAAGCTTCTGTTACATTTCCTCATCCCCTGGGGTAGACTAACCAGGTACCAGACCACCCACTGGTTTGGACCTGTGTTATTCGGATGGCCCAGCCCAAAACTTTCTTCCATTTTTGTTTTTGGCCACTGCCACTGATGAGTGAGAATGCTGATCTCCTCTTCCTGGAACACCGCAGTGCCCTGTACACTTCATCCACCTCCATCTCTGTCTGGACCAATCCATCCAATTCGGCCATCCATTCCTCCAGGGGCTGCTTTCCCAGAAACGTCATTTGTAGATCCATCTGGAGCCAATATTGCTGCTTTGGAGTAGGAAGGGACTTCCCCTGGTAGTCTTGTTCGAACTGGAGAGCCTCTTGCCAAGTTTCCATCAAACTATATCCTTCCAGGCCCCTTTGCCCTCTGACAAGACAGGGCCATCAAACTGGGCCAGCACTGCCTGCAATTTCCACTTGAATTCAGCCTCCATTTCCATCGAGGTCCCACTATTAGTTTGGAACTTCTCCGTAAGGAGGAAGCAGATCCCTCCATTGCCTGCCAATTGTAGTGGGTCTCAGTACCCCAGACTGGGTATACCCACTAAAGTCAGCTTCCTCCCACCAAACGCCAACCCATGAACCTCCACTGGATACCTGTCGCTATTAGAATAACGGCCGCTGCAAGTTGTTATAGCTACCCCCAAGAACATTAGATGAGACTGAATGCTTGAGGGTCAAAATAGGAACTGCTTTATTGCACAGAAAACACAGGTTTTATACATTTCCAACAAATGGAGGTAGTTACTACATAATCAATAGAAACAAATATTATACAATGAGACAAACATCAGACAATGGTTAGTTAAACAAGATTCTAATCACATCCTGACTTACAAAAGGACAATGAATGACTCACACAATAACAGAAAGACACTTCACACCTAGACTAGATAACAAGAGGGGGTCCCAGCATTAGAGCAGGAGGTTTCAATTAGCTCAAACATTCTGAGTCTCTGAGTCTAGGGGGGGTGCAGCAGACAATGCTGGATTGGGCTGTCAATTTATACTCCAACAAACACAGAAATCTTCAAGGCCTTCAGTTCTTAGAGTCTCTAGGAATTCATGGAAATGGGGTAAAACTGAATCCAGGGTAAAAGTACTCCAAATGTACCCTGGACACCTACCTCCCAAATAATAGAATCCCCTCAAGTTCCAGGGTCCATAGTCGGTGGGGAGGAGGCTGGCCTGCCATTCCTCTCCTAAGTACAAAAGTAACGGAAGCTTCCGTTACACCCCTATTCCCCCAAACCCCAACATTGCCCACACTATAATAAATAAATTAACCCATATTCTACCGCTCCCCGATATCGGCGCCACTAAATAAAGTTATTAAGCCCTAAACATCTGGCCTCCCACATCACTACCACTAATAAACCTATTAACCCCTAAACCGCCAACCCCCCACATCGCCAAAAACAAAATTAAACTATTAACCCCTAAACCTAACAACCCAATAACTTTAAATTAAAATAACATTATCCCTATCTTAAAAAAAAATCCTGGGAAATAAAAAAAACTTAGTTTAAACTATAAATTAAACTACCATTACTATTAGACTAAAATTAAAATAACTACAAA